>NC_091118.1:92033615-92336740 GCF_040183065.1 Periplaneta americana | reverse complement strand
ATTGAAAAAAACCAAAGACTTATATATCAACTGACATTTTTAGAAGTGTATATTTTTCTCTATTTCAGTGGCATATAAATTATGGAATACATATATGGGGGCATGCCACAGATGTTGCAAAGATATTATTATATCAAAAGAAGGCAATTAGGAAAATGTGGAACAGAAATTATAGAGAAACCTATAGGCCTTTATTTAATCAAACTAAAATTATAAAGTGTATAATTTATGTATATATATATATATATATATATATATATATATATTCATCTTTAATTTCTATTAATAATAAATTACATGACTATAAAATAAGATCACAAATACATACAATTATACAAGAAATAATTCAAATATTCATACAGTACACCATATTGTAGGCTCAATTGAAGTTTTAATAAATGTTTTATTAATGGAATTACATTTTTAATTAGTTGCCTGTATCAGTTAGAAATCTGCCAGACAGAATTTTAAATAGGTTATACATCAATGGCTAAAATTGTAAGACCTTTCCATAGTATTAATGAATTTATTTACTGACGATGCCATTTGCAGCTTCTCATGTAGTACTGATCTCTGGCAAAGAAAGCATTATTATTATTATTATTATTATTATTATTATTATTATTATTATTATCATTATCATTATCATCATCATCATCTTTCCGCCATAAGCTAAAGTAACAATGATTGTTAGACATTCTTTGAAAATTTGTCCAACCCTGGATTATTGTTGACTTGTGAGCATAAAGCTGAGTTACACCAGCATTCATCATAAAGAAAGTTTCTTCCTAAAAAATTCTCTGTCCCATACCAAAGAAACATAATTCCAACTCTGTTACAGTCATTAACTGAGCGGTACCACATCCTGTTACTGCCAAATTAATTCCTATATTAAATTTCGCTTATGTAACTTTAGCTAGTGTGTTCAATCTGTATAGAGTTTGAGACGGCAAAAATGAACACAATGCTCATACTTGAGTCTGACAAAAGCTGAGAGGATTTCATAACCTCCTTTTCGTTCTGTCGTTACAGAATACCGAATCTTAATCTTAATATTGTCTTTTAGAGAGGCTTGGGAAGCTAGTTCAAAGAATAAGCAGTTCGTGACCGCCAGAAAATTAAGGTAGCATAAAAAGATTTTCACAACCTCTTGTCTATAAATCACGTAGGCTAATTTAGTAATGATACCTGTTACAGTTGTAACGCAACCACGAAGGAAATGCATAGATCGATCATAGACGAGAGAGTAAGCATGGACCAACAAAAACAGGAGACTGAAAAAATAAGTATTTTGCATGAAACATATAAAAATACTTAATATCAATTGTGTTACCGTAAATCCTCAGGCATTTTTAATCATTATCTTTTATTTCTAGTCTGGCACGACGAAAATATGAACCACTTAATGTTGGAAAGGGACTTCTGAAAAGTTCTATATTTTGCAGGGAAAGGAAAAAACTCTCCCTGTGCTGGAAAATGCCGATCTATGATTTACACTTCTGCCAGTGCATAGCACCTATACTGATGCACACCTTGGCAAGCCAAAACAATAATGAATTTATTTCAGTGTGACAAAATTAAAATTTTTTGTTACCGCAGAAATCCACTTCTATATCAAAAGATGTAAACCTGGGAATCTTGTATGGAAACATCCATACAGAATAAACAAATAGTTAGAAAACTTATTTTTTTATTCTGAAAGGTAAAAAGGAAATTTACAGTATGAACATTTAAGCAAAAGTGCCGAAAGCATGCCAATATTAAACAAAATTATAATTACACTTGCAGGAACCATTCAAACACCTAATACTATTAACAGTATTAAGCTTTATCCAAAACTGCCAAAAACCATACAAATATGAAATTACAATTATATTATTACACTTCCAATCATCGTTCAAACACAGAAACCACAACTAGTCAATAATGAGTTGTCAAAATTTGAAATCAAAATTGTGCTTGATCAAAAGAAAGTAACTAGTAAGTTATAAAACATTTTTCGTTATTTTCTTTTTAATTCCATATACAGTCAGAAACCGTGTTTTACATACAACTTTGGCCTCCCTTCGGGAATGTTCCACTGCTCTCAATTAAGGCGGTTAGAAGCAAAGGGTTATAAGTGACATTTCTAATAAAATAGACCATTAAAAATATCAGCGGTAAAGGGATATATCTTTTAACCACAACGCACATTAACATTTAAAATTAAAACTTCACGGAATTTACGAATGCTTAGTAACTTTTAATCACATTTTATGGAAAATAACTAAGTGCAATAGTACATTTCTTTACTAGACCACAAGCATGTAAAATGCGAGCGAGAAGTTCATCTCTTGTTTCCACTTTGCGCTTGTATACTTCGCTCTTAAGCCAACCCCACACACAGTAATCCAATGGGGTAAGGTCGGGTGACCTCGGTGGCCAAGAAATTACTCCACCGCGACCGATCTAACGCCCACTGCGCATTGAAATGGCCAATAAAGACAATACTACAACCTAATATCGTTTTGGTTGCGTCCGTTTGAGAGTTCTGATGAAGGACATGAGATTGGCGCCCGTGATTTTCAAACAGCTGTATGTCAGATACTGTTAAGAATAGGGCATATATTCATAAAAACTGTTTTGTTCAGAATCAATAATATTATCATCCCCCACACCGTGTAGGGTAAAGTTGCCTATTTCCGTGATACCCCTAATCCCGTGATACTTTTTTTAAAATTGAATGTCAGTCAAAGCTTTGCCGTTCGACCATAGCGCCAGACATCTTTCTTGAAAGAGTGCATCTTTCGCCATCTTTCGCTTACTTTTGAGACATAGATGAACTTCCTAGCTAGATACCCAATCCCGTGACATTCAGTGAAGAAACCTATCACGAAATTAGGCAACTTTACCCTACCTTTCCTCCTGACTCATCCTGTGTAATATTGTCCAGCTTTTGCTTCTGTATAACATCTAAGGGACTATCATCGCTCCTAAGAAGTTTAAAGTGTTGTGCTGCCAAAAGTTTAAATAATCTCTTGCTTATTCCACAGATACATTGATAGTTATCTATATCCTTTATTATTACGTTGATTAGTTACATAGGATATATTGCAGCTTAAACAGTTGAAGTTAACGTGGTTAAACATTTCACCTTCGATATATCTATATGTTATTACTTGATCGTTTGTATTGTTATTTTGAGATTACATATTTTTCGTTTCAAAAGTACATTTCACTATATAAATTTCACTATATAAATCTATTGAAAGTAACTACATTAATTAGAAACGAGTTTTAAAATGTGGTTTGCAAATGCAAGTAATAACGTTTCAACATGTTAATGACGGGAGGCCTTTATTAAAATAAAATAAAATTTCCCAATAGAACTGTAGTTTTCATACATTCATTTTTCAGAAAACTTTCCTAGAAATATGTAGAAAGAAAGATGGAAACACAGTCATACAGAAAGAAAAATACAAAAGCACAAGCAGTCATACATAAAAAAATACAAGAACATAAGCAATCTTACAGGAAGAAAGATAAAAACACAAACAGTCTTACAGAGACAAAGGAAACAAAGACGGAAGCACAAGCAGTCATACAGAAATGAAGTTAAAACACAGTCAGAAAGACAGAAAGAAAAAAAGATTAAAACGCAAGGAGTCGTACAGAAATAAAATTAGAAACACTGTCGTATAGAAGGAAAGATGGACACAAGTACTTATAATAGAAAGAAACACAAGCAGTCATATAGATAGAAGCATAATCATTCAAACAGAAATATAGAAATTTAAGCAATCATACAGAAAGAAATGTAGGAACACAGCACAGCCATATGAAAAGAAACATAGTAATACAAGCAACCATACAACAAGAAAATTAGAAAAATAGTCTTTTAGAAAGGAACACAGTCATACAAAAAGATAAAAATAAAAGTAGGAATGCAAGCAGTAACACAAAAAAGGAAATAAGAAACGTTGTCATATAGAAAGGAACACAAGTAGTTACACAGAAAGGAAGTTAGATACACAAACAGATGCTCACATAGAAAGACAAAAATAGAAGTAGACATATAGGCCTAGATGAAGTAAACTACAGACAATCAGATACAAAGATATAAACACAGATGAACGCCGATATAGGAATTAAGTATAGGCCTATATAAAGAATTAAAGACAAATAAAAACAAACATAGTGATAGAAGAACGCAAACAGAAAGTTAAAAGACTGCCAGATACGAAGAAGAAAGCCAGAAAGGCCGGCGTATAGGACAACACAAAAATATGCAGATAGAAAAAGTGGCCAGAAAAGAGACAAACAAGCAGAAAAACGAAAGAGAGTGAGATAATGGGAAAGCCACTATAAAAGCAGTTTTTAAAATCGTAGGTTGCTGAGAACAAGTACTTCCGTCGAAGTCTCAAAATCGATTTTGTCAGTATGAGCGTATTCCAAATCTCAGCGCTGAGCAATCTGATGGCATCACTGTGTTCCGAATTTCAACGATGACGTCACTGATGCTCCACCGATGTCGCACCGGTTCCATCAGCTTGCAAAGGTGGTGGCAGCGTCCATCAGCCGCCATCAGTGAAACCGATTGGTTCTTGTATAGGGCGGGAATTAGCAGACGAATGACATCGTGTACTGTTGTGTCATGGCGGTGTGTTCTGCTGTATTGTTTGTAATGAGCACAACGCAAAAAAATGTGTTAATGGCTTATGAACGAACATGTCAACGGACTAGTTATTACTACTGGTTCAAGAGTAAATTGTTTATGCTCTCTTTTCTTTGAGCGAGATGACAGTATGGAAATTTCGCAAAATCTTGCTAGCGTAGCACATACAACTTGTACAGCCGTCATGACAGCCATTGAATCTTCCAGCAGTTTTGTTCCTATTTCGCTCTAGCGTGACGTCATTGATGTCCACAGGTCCGGTGAGATTCGGAATACGCTGTATCACAATGTCTATGATGATGCGTGCAAGGAGAAAGCAAACGTGTGAGCCCTGACTGTCGCTGACTGATGATGTCCACTTCCCATAGTCCTCCAGCACTGAAGGCGGGTATCAATTAAGACAGGATTATGAAGCAACAGTGGCCTTCCCATCTTGCCGCCGGTAGCCGGGCGGTCATCGGTGGGACGAGTGACCTTTTTCTTTGTGGCAGACGAAAGTGAACGTGACGGACAAGGTGAAGCGATGCGGAGCACCTGGGGCAGGGGAAGCGGCGCGGCGCGGCGCGGCTCGCCGATTGTTGCGTAACAAGGGTGGATGAATTCCTCGGGATTAGCTAGTCTGGAAGGCTGACATGCGAGCCTTGATGGAATGTGAGGGTTTGTAAGGATCTAGTCTGCACTGAAATATCTCTTGAAGACCTTCCTTTGAACGAGACCGCCTAGGGTCTAATTAAAAACGTGACAGAAATTTTACATATTATTCTACGTAAATACAGGAAAATTATTTCGATAAGTTGGCTACCCACCTTGGGTGATTAGCGATGATTGAGAATATAACCAGTAAGTATTACTGTATGACTGCTTGTGTTTCTTTTTGTATGATAATAGCCCTGGAGTAGTGGAACCTCTCTATTTCACCCAAAGACATAGTTTCACCACACGGTTGCTATACTAAAAGCTACACTCTACTTAAAAACCACTTTCAATATTATTGTTGCGGTTTAATGAAATTACAGATTGCATAACATGATGACATTAACTACTCACCCACTCATGATGAATTAAACGGTGCATCATAATTTAACCGAACAGCTACAGCTCGGATATCCAATTCGAAAACTTAAGTTGAAATGCCGCTGAACCTAACGTTAAGTACTGAACAAAGACGACATATGGGGTAGGTTTGCGCAGGATAATAAGTTATTTAATATTAATGGAATTGATGAGATGAGATGATTACTTACAGCACTTACTTACTGGCTTTTAAGGAACCCGGAGGTTCATTGCCGCCCTCACATAAGCCTGCCATTGGTCCCTATCCTGAGGAAGATTAATCCAGTCTCTATCTTCATTTCCCACCTCCCTCAAATCCATTTTAATATTATCCTCCCTTCTACCTCTCGGTCTCCCCAAAGATCTTTTTCCCTCCGGCCTCCAAACTAACACTCTATATGCATTTCCGAATTCGCCCATACGTCCTACATGCCCCGCCCATCTCAAATGTCTGGATTTAATGTTCCTAATTATGTCAGGTGAAGAATACAATGCGTGCAGTTCTGTGTTGTGTAACTTTTTCCATTCTCCTTCATCCCTCTTAGCCCCAAATATTTTCCTAAGCACCTTATTCTCAAACACCCTTAACCTATGTTCCTCTCTCAAAGTGAGAGTCCAAGTTTCACAACCATAAAGAATAGATGGGATGATTACTATATATTATCTGGTATTTGCCTTCTGGTCAAGATGATCAGACGTTCTAGTTTTACCGGGACAATCCCAGGCTTGGATGCTTTGTTTCAGTGTCCCGAAAAGGAACACAAAAATGTCCTTTTTTGTGATTCACTCGCTCATTATGAGAATAATTGCATTTGCGCCGAATTCACATATATACCAACTTCATCCGAAAAGTCAACAGCTTCTTGATTAATAAGGCCAAGACTGAGTTAATATAATCACATTTAAATATGTTGGCTGTCCTATTTCCAGCAATCGTAGTGATGAGAATGTAACCAACGAAGTTTACAAACAGGTAGTTCTTAGTATGGTAATTTGGTACTTTGTCTTGGAGGACATGCTTGTTATTTATAAAATATTTGTAAGTACAATAACTGTGAGTTTTCAATAATATGCCAAAAAGAAAGTGTTCATTGAATGAAAAACTTCAACAAGAACAAAAGTCAACGGTCGTGGAAAAGAAAAAACTAAAATTTGCAGTACTAAAGTATTCGAATAATATATAAGTAAACAAACTGGAAATGAAATTCCCTTGAAAATAATAATGTTTTCAAATTCGACAATCTGACAGAATGAAAATTACAAGCAACTCTGTGAAGTAGGAACACAAAACCTCCCGGCTCTATTCTGACCCCCAATTATTCATCGAAGTTCATTATGCATTCTTTCCTTCTTAGTCTTTTATACCTCTTTTATACATATGTATGTAGTCAATGAAGAGGTAATTATAAGATCTGAACTAACATTAGATAGCTACACAAATCAAACCTCCCTTGACGTTGTTTAGCACGACGCAGGACTCTCCCAGAAGCTACTCAGTAAAATCACAAGACAAGAGACACCTAGTATCTTCTTATGAATGCAAATTCTTTATTATCTAAGATTAGGGTGACCAGACGTCCTCTTTTGTCCGGACATGTCCTTTTTAGGCCTTTGTCCGGGGTCCGGGCGGATTTTTTAAAAATCAAGAAATGTCCCCCTTTTCATAACTTGTAGCCTATGCCTGAATTTTGAAATTATCTGATTTGACGCCCTTTTCACATAATTTCCCTGTAGGTGGCTGCAGCATCGACGGAATATTCTCTCTACCAACGATCATAACTCTCTTTGTTCTTCCTTGTTAAGGTCGTTGATCACAGGTAGGTAGTAAATCGAGATATCGGGGTGCGAATAAATCTAAATATTTTATGTCGTCTTTAATAATTATTAGACTTCGTGGAATTGCCACGAGAATCGTAAGGTTTACTACGCACGCGGTATAGACTGTAGGAGAAGGGGCCGTGCAACGGATGGACTATGCCTCTGATGTAAACACTGAACAGTATACTGCGGTTACAATAAAACCTGTATCCTGCATTCAAGGAACATAATGAATGACCATTGAAGTGGGTAAAGTCTATACATGTAAATACACAATTATTTTGTAGTGAGATATATTAACTCTTAAAATTTAATGTAATATACTCACATCATCCTTGAATATGTGCATTGCACATAAGAGTTACATACATTTTGAGCGACTGCAAAGTGAACCTCCTCCGATGATCACTCAAACAGTTTTTATATTGGGAAAATGTACGTTCAACATCACACGATGTAATAGGTGCATATTTGAAGAACGGAAAGTCACTACTTTTTAGTACACAAACTTCAGACGTCTTGTCGTGACCTGATAGTACATCATTTATAATACGAAGTTGTGAATAGGCAGAATTTTTAGCAATAATGTTTCTCAACTTACATTCACTTTTTCTGAAATTAGTGAATTGTTATTTTGGATAACGGTTTGTGATACTTTATACACTATATTAAGGGCTTCTGAGAGTTGTAGTTTAGACGATTCTAACAGGGTGATGCTTTTGGACACGATTTTAAAATTAGAATCAATGAACAGAATATCTTCCAATAGCTATTCAGAAGGCAATGATTTTACACCTGCAACAGCGGAACTGTCTGTGCTATCCAATGCATCAATTACCCCCATTATTTTGCCGTAATATTCTGCATAATAATTAACAGCATCCAACCACGTTTTCCAATAGGTCAAGACTGGCTACGGGGGTAAGGGTATTCCAGGGGCAATTATTTGGAACAGTAACACTCTTATTGTAGTATGTTTGATTGGATATGTCAAGCTTTGACTATTCCAACCACAGTAATGGAAAAACAAGTGCTTACATAGGTATAGATTAGCTGATGAGCAAATTCTGGGTATCTTTCGGTGTTGGACCTCGGGCTCATTTCACCGGCATTATCACCTTCATCTCATTCAGACGCTAAATAACCTAAGATGTTGATAAAGCGTCGTAAAATAACAAACTAGAATAAAAAAATACATTAGCTGTAGCTGCTCTATTTGGACCGGTCACAACTCTAAACATGAACTGCTTATACTACGAGACCGGGCGGTCGCTCACCTCCTTTATATTACCGTACATCGGCAACCTGATTGCATGCTGCGTGTGGCAATTCAACGAAGTCTAATAATTATAGTTCCCTTAACTTTCGTATGTAGCTAACAGTAAAATCATTATTATTAAGTTTTTCATAATTATTTTGTAATGAAATAGATATTAACCTACTTTTAAGTATGATGTAAGCCTAAATCTGTACTGTAAATATTTTGTAATAAAATAGATATTGACATAATTTATAGTATAATATAGGCCTAAGTCTAAATTTAAGTACATATTTTCTATCCTCTTTTTTCGAACAATGTCCTCCTTTTTGATAGAGTGTTAGTTGGGAGGCTGGAATGAAGAAGATCTTTGGGGAGACCGAGACATAGCTGGGAGAATAATATTAAAATGAATTTGAGAGAGGTGGGATATGATGATAGAGACTGGATTAATCTTGCACAGGTTAGGGACCGATGGTGGGCTTATGTGAGAGCGGCAATGAACCTGCGTGTTCATTAAAGGCCATTTGTAAGTAAATAAGTAAGTCCTCCTTTTTGAAGCTTTGTGTCCTCTTTTTTATCGATGTGAATCTGGTTACCCTAACTATGATACGATTTCAAACAAAGTGAAAATTGCGTATGTTACCACTGATTCACCACACCGGACTCCATTATGTAGCAATAATTTTTAAGTATAACAAAATGGAACTTAGTATCTTAATAAAATTTTTCATCACTGTACGAATTATTATATTACTTCTATAATTACGAATTAATTTTAAAAAAGTTTATTTCGGACCACGACAAAGACCGGAGTCGAAGTTACAAATTATTATTCCCACACCATAGAGCTCAACGCTTCGTTGAATCTCTGTAGGTTTGAGACTGCCGGCAACTCACACGGTAATAAAATGCTAAAACAATATTTTCTTAAAGAATTTAATATAGAAGCTGAAGTTGGCACGTTTTACCTCCTTCGATTTGAGTCGCACCCAAAATTGTTTCTCACTGCTCCCACCGACAACTCTACAAGTAATCATTTCCCAATTATACGGCCAGAGTTCGATTACTAGCTCCAGAGAACAGGATTTGTTGACAAAATCGTCACATCATTCATCTCGTTCTCTTTCATCATTACAATTATTTTTCTCTGAATCGTGAGGAAATGGTTGACATAATAAAACAGCATGACGATCGAATCTTTTCATCTCACCAGTTACTTAAGCAGTACAGAGATGAGAAAAATATACACGATAAGCTGAAAAGTCCGAGAATAGCACACCTACGCTCTTGTGGGGCAACAACTGATGGATGGAAACATTCCCTCAACAATATACAGGTATTCATTACTGTCTTCCAGTGACACATGATAATTTGTTTTGGGCCAGGAGAAAGATTTCTCAAATACCACATTTCTAGACTGTATTTGGAGGTTAAATTCATTTAATACTGTAATCTGATCCACTAAGAACGACGTATCAACGCTTCATACAGAAATATGAGTACATGTGTGTGAAATCTTTACTGCTAATCATCAATCATTGAATTATGCAATAGTGTAAAGAATTTAACTGTTTAGCATTTTAGTAGATAACCGTAAGTAAAAGGAGCATGGAGAGTAAATATATTTAATATTGTGTATAATACATGGTAAAGTAACAAAAGAGGGAAGAAATTAGTATATTTTTAACAGTTACTGATGTTGAAAAGTAAATAGAGTAATAATGAACACGTTTAATATAGTAGGCCTAATATACCATATGAAAGCAAAGAGACTAAGAAATAAGTAGGAAATGCATCATTGTAAACTTATACAGAATGATTAACGAGGGGATACCACCACTTAGGAGCTTATTTCCAAAGTCATTTTGAGCACAAAATGTCAAATAAACTTAGGTCATATTCTCAATATTTTCAGAGCTATAATACTATAATTTGAAGTTGTTTATAAAATACCTTTCTTCTTTAGTTTAAAGGTAAAAGAATATTGCAAATAGAGAATGAACTATTCAGAAATATCATTTCTTTAATTGGCTAGTATTCTGAAGCTAAAAGTTTGTTGTGAGTTCCATAATTGCTTTGTACAATTTTTTTTCGATTTCTAACTACAAAATTACATTATTCTTACGCACTTATCACAACAATAATTGTTACAAACCACACCACTTCAATGAAAATTCAATTTTGAATTCTAATGTACAGTCTTGAATAGTTTATAAGGGTGACGTTAAAGATCAATTCTGTAAGAAGCAACTATGGAATTTACAACAAATGTTTAGTTTCAGAACACTAGCCAATGAAAGAAATTATACTTCTGAATAGTTCATTCTCTATTTGTAATATTCTTTCGCACATTTGGCATTTTACGAACAATTTCAAATAAGTGTAACTCTGAAAATATTGATAATATGATCCATGTTTATTTAACATTATTTTGCTCAAAATGTCATCGGAAATATTCTCCGTAAGTAGCGGTAACTCCTCGTGAATCACTCTGTATAGAGCTGACTTATTTTCTATTCCAACTGCCCCGTCGGATGTTGGAAAGTAAAGATGTGACGCTAATTTAGTGTCACCATTAACATTAAGTAAATAAACAATGCTAAAAGAAATACAATAGATATGAGGAAGGAAAAAGAAAGAAAAACTTGTGGAAATAAGTTAGCCCCATTTAAATAAAAACACTTTAAAATACCCTAGAGGAAAATATAAACTTAAATTGCAGAAGTAGTTTATGTTTCAGTCGGAACAAATCAATAGCTAGATCTGATTCTCAATTTCATGATCACAATAAAGATGATGGCGATAATGAGAGAACAATAATGATTATTAACATAACAACAATAACAATAACAGATTTCATCATCATGTATAGAAATATAAGACCATCTTTAAGCTTTCCGTGATGCATGTATTTGTTAAGACGTAACTTTATATTTACATGAAAACCGTGATCTTAGTTTGTGTATTAAGTGAATAAATTTTCGCATTAAAATGTGAAGATACTTGTTGACCAGGTGGAAATTCGGCATTGTTCCAGCAATGTGTTATGGTAGCCTATATGTATAACAGCTATTCGGTTAAAGAATGCAATGAAATTGACCTGAGGATGAAAGATACTAAAATTAATGGGAAGACTAGGTTCGACAACTAAATAATGACCATAAAAGTTGAATTTGTAAGTTTTCATCAGAAAGCATTGCTATGTGTTGTAATAAGTACGAACCTTGCTTGTTGATGCCACGAGTAAGCTATTCTTCTATGTATGCGTCAAAGCCCATGCGGTCAAGACCGGAATTCGACTGTAAAACAAAAAGAACAGGACATGAGAAGGCTTTCTTATATACGATAAGTATTTTATGACACTATGTTACATAATTCTACACCACAAACTAGGGAAATGCTAAGGATAAAATGTGAATCAGTATATTTCAAATGAAGAAGACGAAGAAAAAAAAGAGAGAAGAAGGAAGGCAAAGAGGGAGATTTAGAAAAACAGAAGAAAGAGATGGACAAAAAAGGGGAAAAGAAGGTAAAACAGAGGGAAAGCGAAGAAACAGGTAACGACAAGTAGGAAAAGACGGAAATGATGCAGAAGAAGAAGCTGTAAAAGTTGGAAGAGAACATTAAAAAGAAATAGAAGATCGACAAGATGGAGTCGAGGGGATGGTAAATAAACATACGGTAGAAAAGAAAGAGGAAAAGTAAAAGATTAGAATATAAAAATATGAAAGAAACATAACAATGAGAGCGTAACCTTATATTACCACGTTGGGTAGGCCTACATTGTTTTCAATAACAAGACAGATGTTACACCAGGCGACACATTTATAGTCTATAAAGAATGAAATTACACGGGTTCGATCATAGACAGCTCTTTTTTTTACTCCCAGAAAGGATGTCGGATCACTTACCTAATTGTCGAAAGACGAATTGTTTCTTTCTCACAGTTGGAAACGGTAGATTAGTAACGCTAAGCACATAATTCCTTTTTTCTCAAGGTTAACAATCATCCAACTTCTAACTTCTTGCCCAAATACATCTACATTGCCTGCAAAAGGGAATATTATCGTGATATTTGTCCCACTTCATAATATATTAGTATTATGATTATATGTTTGCAATTAAAATATATAATTTTCTCCTCATTGGTGTATGTAATATACAGCAATTAAACTCTTGGCTAAGCAGAGGTTTCCAAATATCCAGGATCACATCCCTGTTTTGCTGTCATAATATTCTCAATTCTGGAAAGGTTAACTGCTCTAATTCCAACCCCATGGATGCACGAAAAAATACACTTTCAACCACTCATAAAAGAATACGAAGAAATATTTTATGTAATAAAAGGATTCAATAGAATAGTCATTGGAGCAGATTTTGAGTAAATTAAGGTTCTGTGCAATCGCCTAAAGGCTTCCAATAAAATCTGAGCATGTTACGTGTGTTAGAGTAAATTGTTACTCCTAATTCATTCATGTACATATTTTCGAGATAAATTAACTTATTCTACATAAAGAGTATTAATAAAATCCGTCAAATATAATTGAAAAAAACATGTCCAAAAAGTTATGAAGAAAATAAAAGGAAGATGTTTCTTTCGTGTCAGACATACTGAAAACATATGTTATTGTAAAAACAAGGCATCGATTCTTTTTTCAGCATTGAAGTACTCGTACTTTGAGTAGGTAGATACTTGTAGGCCTACTCTTGTTTTAGGCAATCATTGCGCTTTATGATGCCGTTTAACGTTCAGGTTTTGTAATAGGTCTATTATCTGCTGACATTTACTACAAAAGAGCATAGGCCTACATTTCAGCGCATTTATTACCTTAATATAACTATTCTGTTATTCTCGCATTGTTTCGTGCTGAGATTGCCATCGTTGTGTCAGTGCGGCTTAACGTCATTTTGTTTGTTTGAATAATGAGATAACATCTTAAATAAATTGCTAGCCTGGCTTTTGATGGGTTTTATTTCGCTGTGTTACTTTCCCTAGGTAATTCAGTTTTCTCTGCTAATATTTTACAACTTCTCCAATTACTTCATTATCATCGAACCGTTAACTTTTAATAAGGCTTCATAAACGACCAGCAACTTGAGCTGAATTCAGAAGTAAAGGAAGAGAATTACTTACCTACCTGAGCTAGGTCACTTGCATAAACCTTTCAGTTATTAACCATTCATAGCATTACACAAATTAGATAGTAATAAATAGTAAATAAATAGCTAAAATTTGAAGATATATTTCAAAATAGCTAACTGGAGTGCAAGGTTATTGACACATATTTTGAATTCCATTAATCCATGTTCACTGTCCGAGCAAGAAAAACATGTTTTTCTCATCACACTCACAAGCAAACATTCTGATGGGGACAGATAAAAAAAAAGATTTTTTTCTTCTACCATGTTAATAATTTCAAAAGAAGTGCTTATACAAATTTTGGCCACTCGGACGCAATTACGAGGCCGTCCAGAAAGTGTTTTTCCCTTGGGACGTTTACAGAAAATAATCACAATTGCATGCAAAGATTTATTGACACAGATACAACAATTGTTGTACTATTTGTCAAAATATCTCTCACTGGAATTGAGACATTTGTCATACCATGGGATCAATTTTTATCCTTTGTTCTAGAAATCAGCCATCTGGGATCGTAATCAGCGTTTGACAGCCGTCTGCACTTCTCTGTCGATCCCATGATATAACATATGTCTCAATTCCGATGGGGAATATGTTGAGAAACAGCTCAACAATTGATGTGTCTGTTCCAATGAATTTTTCAAATGACATTATGTTTTCTTTCTGTTAACGGCCGCAGCGAACTTATTCTTTACGGCCCTCGTAATTGCGATCGACTGTCCAAAATTTGTATAAGCACTTATTTTGATATTATTAACATGGTGAAAGAAAAAAAAAATAACTTTTTTATCTGCCCCCATCAGAATGTTTGCTTGTCGGACAAAATAATAGGCGTCATGTCTCACATAATGCTTCAATTTTCTTCTGCAACTGGTTGCACGAACTGGTTTTCATGTATTTTGTAATTCTGGTATAGCATGAAATGTTAAAAAATATATAAATTATGATTAAGAGATTACGGAAATTTGACGCTCTAAATACTTTACACTTTCGGCCTAAGTAGACTCTGCTGTAGATAAAAATAATTGTTATGCTTTCAAATTAAACATTTATTTTAACTTCAGATTATGGTACTGAGATTTTCCCTAGTTCCTTAAAGATATTAATGGAGGGAAGTCAGGTATGAAGCCGTCGTTATTATTCCACTTAACTTTCTGACATTTCGTGTATATGCTTTACGGATAAACTGGAGACATTCCAATTTGAGGAAAATTTTCATTCAGGTTTTTCACTGCAAAACCAGTATTCTCCAGTCTTTCCTATTTTCTGTCTTCCTCCTAGTCTCTGCACATGATCCATACATCTTAATGTCGTTTATCATCTGATATCTTCTTCTGCCACGAACACTTCTCCCGTTCACCATTCCTTCCACTGCATCCTTCAGAAGACAGTTTCTTCTCAACCAGTAACCCAGCCAATTCCTTTCTTCTCTCCTGATCAGTTTCAGCATTATTATTTCTTCACCCACTCTTTCCAACACAACTTCGTTTCTTATTCTCTCTGTCCATTTCACAAGCTCCATCCTTCTCCATATCCACATTTCAAATATGAACTAATAAAATGAAAAATTATTTCACATAAACAGAACACGAAAAAATACACCTATAGTTTCCCGATACCAAAAGCATGTAGTTACTAAAAATCTGCTAATAATTATTTTTCTACATCACTTTGTTTACTATACAGACAATGCAAAATATTAAGTAATATACATTATATAGTTTGTAAAGGTACAAATCTTATCATGAAACATAATATTATCTTAAATCACATAAATTTTAAGTAAAGTATATGTTAATGTTTTAGCAGCACTGGAATATTTTTATAGAATTTGGTAGTAACGAGGCACAAAAGTGAGCAGTTTTCGTACCAACTTAATTCTCTTCACTTATTACACATTGTTTCTTTTCGATGCAGATTTATTATCGTGTGTAATTTTACATTTTTAAGTTTGAATAACTTTCAAGTTTAATATAATTCTAAGGATAAGCTAAAAAAATGTGATGTCTTGAATTAGGCCTACAAGGAATTTATTGACAGAAGAATTGTGACGTATTTCATAAAGTGTTAGTGAAATAAGGAAAATCTAATGAATATATCTTGTTTTTTTAAGGTTTAGGCCATTGTGACCTGTTCCGACCTCAAGAGTTAAATTCATCGTATAGTAGATCTTCTAGGATATCTAGTTTCTATTGATTTGCAATTTAGAAGCACTTTACAGAGTCTAGATTCTGGCATTCTTACCAGAATGTCGGCCCCAGAATGTCGGCCCCAGAATGTTTATAATAATATTTTCTGTTAGTGAAAATACATTTAATTGTTCTCTAATCTCCATATTTTTCTTTTGATATATAAAAGTGTATTCTGCTAAAAGTCTCAAAATTTTCACTTCAGATGTTTCTATTTTTTTTCCATATGATCTATTTGTTGCGCAATTCTCACAACTATATTTTACAATAGGCATTGTCATTACTTTATAGAACTTTCTGCGTGCTCTGCATTGATTTATTTCTCATAGTTCTCCGAATAGTGCTACACATTCCTTGCAATCCGTTCAGTTTAATATTGTCTTCTTTTTCGCAATATAATACATTAACTCCAGAGTAGGCCTATAGTAATTAAAACTTAACTTATTAAAGAGGTTTATTGTTTATCGATAGTTAAAATGTTAGCCTATGTGGTTTTTATCTTAAAAAGTAATTGTTTTAGACTTAATAATATGTCATTGTCAAATTAAATTCTTTTCCTACTTTCTCAAGATAATACGAAGATATTTGAAATTCATCTTCGGAGTTTCTAATACAGTCTTATTATCCACAAATGAGATATGAGATAGCCAGTAAGTCCCTATTGGGCAATGACCTCCTATTAAGGTGGGGTGATTGCGTTGATTTCCCATTGTGAGCCAGTTCATGTAAGATATTGTCTAGCGTTTTACCCTATTAACATTAGTTCAGAATTTAATCAATTAGAATATTATTATTATTATTATTATTATTATTATTATTATTATTATTATTATTATTATTATTATTAACATTGTGGTTTTCGATAGCACTTTCTATACACTGTTTACTATAACATTTCTCACTTTACTCATAGTTTTTTTTCTATATAACTGTTATATTAGTTTATTCCCACGTGTTGCCACGTTCTCTGTCTAGTGTTGTCCATCTTTTCCCCACTGTGTTCACAAATTCGTCTGACCTTGATGCGGACATCCTCGTCCTTCTCTTTCCCTGTCACTTGTCTAATATTGTTGATGCATATGTCTATGGTTCTGGGTTCATCCTTGTCAATCTTCACTTGGTATTGTATCTAAAATTTTTATAATTTCATTTTAAATCATTAGAATACGTTTCTGCTAATTTCAATCGCATCGTCAATGTAAAACTATATCGAAGAGGGCAATTTTCAGTGGACATTCCTATTTTACTTCTTGTTTTATACAGTATACCTTATTAGTACAATATCGGAACAAATAAAATTAAAGCTAATAGAATGACACACAAACTAATGACATCATGAAGTATTTGAATGAATAAATGAATGAATGGGGGCAAATGGGAGGGTAAAAAGTACGAGAAAACGTATCCTTGCGATGCAAACAGAGACTGAGAGGAAGTAGGCCTATATATGAGAGCTCCAAGCCCGTTGACCACTTGTCTGATTCTGATTTTCGCCGTTTCTTATGATTATGGACATTACAGAATTTGGAAGGCAAAAGCCGAAAATGAAATATAGCTACGACATGAGGGGAGGAACGAAGCAAGAGAAACAGAACAGGTCGCCGAAGATTTTAAAAGCCTGGGTAACGAGTGAGAAGAGAAGGGATCTAAGCCCTTGCGCTGTTACTCTCGAGTAAATTAGCCCTAAAAGACCGAAGGCGACATGAGAAAGCCAAGATTTCGATATCAGAAGACTTTAATTTGTATTTGTAGTTATTTACAATAATATTCCTAAATAACATTCATAACTATTACAACACAGTTGGTCATCCTCGATGGAGTAACGGATAGGCTTCTCGACGTTGAGCCCTAGGTACACGGGTTTAAACTCAGTAGATTCCGAAGGATGAAAACCGTTCTCTGTTTCTTTCAATTTCCCATCTGTTTCAAGATTTACTTATCATTGACGTAGGAGGATTGAAATAAAACAAATGTTGGATACATCCGCTTCGATATAAAACGCAATAAGCGCAATCAATTTCAGATTTTAAACATAATCTTTCCAAGGTAGTGTATATTTCCCTTGAGTCATATTTTTAGAAACACTATATTTCACACACTCGAACCTGGTTAAAAGAGGAATTTAAGTAACAGGTGATTATAATAAATTAATAGTGTATCATTCAATCACTACTACTGTCTAACCTTATTTCTGTAACTATGGTTACAGCTCTTTTAACCAATATTGATGTACTGAGTCATGTATTAACTTTATCTCGCCTGTATACTATAAAAAGAGATATTCTAAATTAATGTTTTCAGAATAAGTAAAAGGATTTCATTTCCACCACAGGAACCCAAATTCCAATGAGTCTAAGTGATATTTGTGTAGAATAACTAATGCTATGAGAAAGTTTCGCCTGTTATAACTCCGACATTCCCACGTTTATTAATGCGCTAGATGTTCCGTTAACATCAGTTATATAAGGTAATTTAGGAGGAATAGTAAATATTTTATGAGGTTGTAATGTGGACAATTCTGAGTAGAACAGTTGATATAGGCATGTGGTCAATTTTCAGTGGGTGTGCAGATACAATTGTTTGAATGTTAAAAGAGGTATTAAGGAAGACAAATGATTACCTGTACGTCCTATTGACTACATACAAAGAAAGAGTAGACCTACTGCACGTGTTCCTCTCCCGAGATACTCTGAGGGCAATACTATTCATAAAGAATGTAGAGAAACAGCTGTTTGTAGTTCCCTTGGCTACAAAGATGGGCATGTTCTTCCAGCAAGACGGAGTCACTGTACATTTTAGTCGTCATATGACTCATCCCCATATCAGTTTGATTGATAGGTTTTCCCCTCTACTCACACTCTCTACCATCAGTCAAGGGGAAGATGCTACTGTCCATCTCACTAACGTTCGACTAACACAGTGCCACAGTGACAAATTTTATTATTGAAAATGTTTACCGGTTATCTATATTTAGAAATCAAATAATGTAAGTTCTTACAGTCAACTACTTAACAATATTATATGCATTGAACCTTTATGTTATTACATGAAGTAGTATTTACAAATTATGACAAACGTTTTCACCAATAAATTCGGCATCTTCAAGTCACATTAAAAACATATTAACATAAAATGAACACTTAAGATATTCCAGTTAAACACAATCGTTAAAAATTAAAAACTGGTATAATAGGCAGTCTGAGTAATATGCCATTAAAATACGTGTAGCAAAATGATGTTACCAAGATGTCGTGGAATATGCTGATAACACTGTATTAACATGGAAGTGTAAATAACGAAGACAGAAGGCATGGCAATCCTCAAGTTTATGCAGGTGTAGTTCCCAAAATGATGAAAATATGCTACAATATATAGGACGATCGTGTTGCTGTTTATGGACGTATGGAATTAAAGCCGAGAAGGTTGAGGAGAAGTTGGCTTGAGTCCATTGATGAGTCGTGTTGCTGCATCAATGGACTCAAGTCAACTTCTCCTCAACCTTCTCGGCTTTAATTCCATACGTCCATAAACAGCAACACGATCGTCCTATATATTGTAGCATATTTTCATCATTTTGGGAACTACACCTGCATAAACTTGAGGATTGCCATGCCTTCTGTCTTCGTTATGTACACTTCCATGTTAATACAGTGTTATCAGCATATTCCACGACATCTTGGTAACATCATTTTGCTACACGTATTTTAATGGCATATTACTCAGACTGCCTATTATACCAGTTTTTAATTTTTAACGATTGTGTTTAACTGGAATATCTTAAGTGTTCATTTTATGTTAATATGTTTTAATGTGACCTGAAGATGCCGAATTTATTGGTGAAAACGTTTGTCATAATTTGTAAATACTACTTCATGTAATAACATAAAGGTTAAATGCATGTAATATTGTTAAGTAACTGATTGTAAGAACTTACACTATTTGATTGATACTATGGGTATAGCCTACTTAGCGGATCCCAAAAAAAAATAAAAAATATATATATATATATATATATTTCGAAAGTTTATACTAAGCGTTTATATTTCATTTTATTGTTGTTTATTATCAATTGACGCATTAAAAAGCAACTGAGAGCAGAAGATAAATGTTTTCTTCACTGCTAATTGCTACACTACAGTGTACAGAATGGAACAATCTGCACTGTGTCACTTGCCCCTGATTTCATAATATAAACCAAAATTCCTTAACTTAATTATTAGTTATAAATATTGTAAGAACGGCGCTATGTAATTATCAAACATCTGTGTCACTGTATTTTATATTCACTTATGTATTTAAGTTAATATTTTATTTTCTTGTGTTTATACCCTGGGGGGGGGAGGGGGTGCACGTATAAGAGGTAACAGCTACCGCTCTGTCACTGACGGACTCAAGACAAGTAGGAATGGAAAGAAATGCCTTCGCATCCTCTCAACTTGTATGAAATGTCGTTTAAATCACACATTCCCCGAACGATGGATCAGCTGCAGTGGTCACGCGCATCTCAGACCTTACTGCTGCCAATTTTGTGTCTGTGTGGAGGGGAGGGGTGAAAGGTGAAGTGTACAAAAACTAAATAAACAGAAGACACGAAATGGTCGAACGTATAATAAATAGTGCTGCCCTCATAGAAGAACAACAAGAAGAAATTTACTGATACTGCAATATGTAGCAATAAATACAATCATTAAGTCATTTGCCTTCCCTTTTTGCAACTTGTTTTGCCTAATATTCAAACAGCTGTATCTGCACACCCTTGAAAATTGGACACATGTTTATATGAAGATTTTTACTCAGAAGTGTTAATATAATCACCCCCCCCCCAAATACGTAGTTACTATTCCTCCTGTATTACTCTGTCTTATATATTCGTACTTGTGATATATATTGCAGGTTAGTTACACCTATGTACTTATTCGATTACTGAACGTCGCTCTATCCACTGCAAAGTTATCTAGAGTTGATGAAATTGATGACAGCGAGATGGCATGTCGTTGAGCTTTGAGTTAGCGTCGTGCATTACAGGCGCTAAGTTCGGTTCAAATTTGTCGAGTATGACGAAGTTCGATATTCGCCGATGTTCGCTCTGGAAAAGGAGGCCTGTCGTGTTTATTTCACCTTGTTATAAGAATACTCGCCGTCCTCTTCTCATGCTTTAAATGCTTAAAGATTTTTGCATAGATCTTGCGATTAGTTTTTTATATAAGAGTAAGATTAAGTTTTTAATGTCTTTGTTGCCTCTCTCATGTTCGAACATTGCAGGACACTAGTGTGAGTGATGATTCACTATAGGATTAATTGGTGTTTGTTTTAAGTTGAGGAAAATGTCAGGAAAATCCCCAATGAAATAATCAGAATAACGGTGTTCAAACCCACGCCAGAGTACATTCTCTGAGTGCAATTCCCACTCGCTATTCCTAGACCACCAATATTAAACACAAAACTCTTAAAACGGGACTGCTTTGTTCAGTTGACTGAGATATCCAAATATAACGAATTTAACAGAAATGTAGATATGTTCAGGTCTTCAAAGTACCAATCTGAGAATTAAATCCGTAACAAGTTCCGAAACGTAGGAAATTAAATCTCAACACACAGCATAAAAACCGAAATTTTTCTTCGTTAAACAAAAATATTGCGCACTATCGCTTCACATTAAACCAATCCCTTAGCATTTCTAAGGTGAACATTCCATCTGTGTAGCTGCAGTGGAGTCCAATGCATATTTTTTTTAATATGATGAAAAGAGATGAAATGACGAAAATTTTATCACGAAGTCAATGTTTTATACATTTCGGCAATTAGTCAACAAAATCATTTTGCCTTTCCACCTACTGAAGTTAAATTCAAGAGAAGCTCAAATGACTTTTACACCTGTTTATTGAACACTGAACTATTACGACTCTGTGATACTAAAAGTTTGTTACAAAGCGTCGACGACATGTGGGAGCCATGACAACCGTTGGATAATAGGCCTATTTGACATTTCATAGCTCATCAGGCAACATTCGAACATGCAGGATGTACAACAGTGATGTCAAAGCAAGCGCATTTTTCTGACCTTGACGTCGTGCGCGGGTAGCAAGCGCTAAGTATGGAAAGAGGAAGGGTTGTGTATATGAATAAGCAACCTGTTGGATTAAGAAAACAGTGGTGCACAAACTTCAAACGGAACGTGAAATTTTATGTCGTTATTTTTATATGGCGTCTTTCTGTTTAATATGATCTATATTGTCTGTAAAACAAAAGCACTAACACTGATTTCTTAATATTGCACTTGTGTTTTAAATCTTAATAACATAATAGAGAGTTAAGAAGGAATATTCACTTAAATTCCATAGTAGTATAATATTATACTGTATTAAGTGGATGAAACACATCATTCATAAAGAAAGTGATATTCCAAAGAAAGGGATTGAGTATGACGTGATAAGTTGGAATTGATATTGATGGTATCTTTAGCCTTGCAAAAGTAATCAATAAACTAATCAAAACAATATTACAGTACAAAGCAAAGTTACCTAGGTACTGTATCTGTTTTAAGTGTAACTAATATTACATAACTTAACAAAACTCTTATCGCATTATGCTTTTAAGGTGATATTTGTGACCAACTTCCTATCATCAGAATATTAAATTATTTTCTCGAAATCTGCTGAAGCTATAGAGCTGACATTTTTACAACACATGGGCACGTATCTTTTGCTTATGATGTAACAGTAGTTGCTTTGTTAATTCATTTCCTTACAAACAATTTCCATGCGAATATTTTCAAAATTTTCAATAAACTATCTTCAGTAATACGTACATACGGTATATTAGATTTAGGAAAACATTCTGTAATGCTACTAAATAAATAGGCCTATACCTGATAATTTCACTTTTCTATACGAAAAGTTGAGAAAATATTTCTTTTGAATA
The DNA here is from genome assembly GCF_040183065.1 of Periplaneta americana. Lineage (NCBI taxonomy): Eukaryota > Metazoa > Arthropoda > Insecta > Blattodea > Blattidae > Periplaneta > Periplaneta americana. Next base: position 92,313,704 of record NC_091118.1, on the reverse strand, counting down.
AAAAAATCAAACTTGTGAAAAATGAGCATTACAATTAAAACTTACATTCTTATAATGCACTTATACTTCTCAGGAAAATCTAAAAATTAACATGGATACAGTTTTAATAAGTTATCTTCCCTTTATCTATTGAATCAGTGCTGGCCATCCCTGCATATAGCTCGACCAAGCGGCATATACCACCTCTTTCGTCTGTCTCTTTCCTTTCCGCTGTAAAGCGCTCAGGCTCTCCTGGGGTCTAAAGCGCGCGCTTGCTTCTGTGGGCATCAATTGACATGCCTGATGTACAACATATTCGTTTCGTCTTGCAACTGCACCGAAGCTTTCTAAAATAGTTCCATGTTACACAAGTAGTATATCAAATCTTAATTACTTTGCAATGTATATTCATGTTACTTACATGAAATGGCAGTGAAATACATTTGACATTTAATATTTCCTCTCTCCTTGGAAGATTATAGAACCGTTTCATCTAAGACAAGTATATGTTATGGATTACCACATGAATTAGGCCTAAATGTTGATAACATTCACAATCAATGTGTGGAAATTTGGACTCAAACGCTGATTTCCGAATTCTTACTGATTAGATTGAAGCCTATAACTTAGTAGGTATAGGTGAAAGATGGAAAGCATAACAAGCCCATATTGAGTCCATTGTGAAGTGGTCCATAAATTTTGCCTGAAACCCTCTGCTGGAGAGACAGTTCTTTCATGTGTCGTAAGGCTACGACACGGATCTTCTAGATTTAATTCCCTCCAGGAGAAAACCTTCTTTTAAAATCTATCTCCCAGGCCGATTTTCAACCCTCGAATCTAGACCACTAGAACACGGAAGACGACCTCACTAAACAGAATTATTGAAGTTGAAATCAGGAAAATTACTGTAGCAAACCAAACCTATACAATTTCACACTTACCTCTGGACTTCTTATGTAATGCCGAACAAAATACACAAAAATATATCAACCTTCAAGGTCTCAGTTATTTAAAACAGTTGTCATAATTTTTTTATCCCATGCCATCAGCTTTGAACATGTTATCAATTTCATGTCTTGCAGTCCAATACAAATCAACTAGTTTTATGAAGTTTTTGTTTTCATAGTGCCGGTAGGTCTTTCCCTAATATTATTGTCTTAAGGTTGTCGTTTTAACACTGCAGAAGATGTTCAAAGTCCATTTCTTCTCCTGACGGTCACAAAATAGAATGTCGTGACATAGTGATGCCGATTCTACGCAGATGTTTCTTCAGGTATCGCGGCTACATTGAATTTTGGAGTGAAGAACTTCTTTGGTGGATTTGATGGTAAAGGATGTGTGAGCGGAGTAGTCCATTTTTCCCTTGTTGATGAATGTAGTCGTTCTTTTTTTTAGTTTCACTTCAACTGCGCTACTTAAACTATAATATGCTGCATTTAGAATACGAAATGAAATTCTTAAGAAATTGAAAGTTTCACTGCTTTTTAATTATACATAATTACAATATACAGTATCGTCGGACAGTTGACTAAACAACAAACAGTAGAGAAGAAGGTGAAAGGAGTTGGATGGTTCATGTGAACAAAATTATAGAATTCTACACCAGAACATAAATTCATCATTTCAATATACTTTAAAAGTTTGAACATTTAGATCCATTCTGTTTGTATTGAGAATATTCAACCAATAATAGACAGTCCCAGCAGAGAGACTCTTTGGTCGTGTGGTCAGCATGGAGTAAGGTTCACTTGAAACAACACAATATGTCGAACACAAGACATTATACATATACGAAATCATTCTCCTAAAGGGAATTGAATCCGGTTCCCCTGGATTTCTAGTCAGACTATAAGTAACTAGACCTATAACAAGGCTAATCAAAAACTGCAACTATAAAGATCAAAATTGCAAGTTAATGAGGCCGGAAGAGCCCAGCAGGATTCTAATACATTCTTTCTGTTCCGATCGCTCCACGGCCTGAAGGCTTGTTGTGTTTGCCGGTGGAACAGATGTTCGCGAAGTGGTATTTCAGAAGATGAATCCGAAGTGTCGTTATGGGATTACCTGATACTTGTCTTACTGTTGGAAGAGTTGGAAAAACACAAACTAGATAATCAGTCGAAGCGGGATTCAAACCAACGTCCGAGAGCATCCTCAGGTCTCGAGTCTAAATAATAACATGATATTGATTACAGTGCAGAAGAAGGGCAAAGGTATTACAATTTTACAATTTTCTTTCACTGTGTTCAGCACTAAGTGCTTCCTAATAACTAACGTCTGAATTTATTCTAGACAAAATTCTCGTGTGGACAATATCAATTTGTCATAGAAGAGCTGAGAATAATGCGCATTCTCTGGTTCAACCTAACAAATCTTATGTCAGACGGCAAAAGGAAGTAAGCGCCAGAACATGGATTTTCAGGTTATGGTTGATTCATACATAGTATTTTATGCTTTTTTATATTGGTACTTCCGAGTTGCAGGGATGGATTGCTACGTATATTTTTCGATATCCAAAGGAAGTTAAGTCATAAAGCTGCGTACATAGTGTCATCTCACAATATCTCAAATAAAGATTTTGGACTTAATTCCTTTTGGTTTCTTAGATGAGAATTTACTCTTCGTTTTACGGAGTAGAGTTATAAGTCAACTTAAGAGTGAATGCAAGGGTTAAAGCTGATTCTTTCTGACAGTCATAACTGCCGTTCTAAAATCATCTCATTTTTCAAAATTAATTTATAGATATCGTCGCAGGGAGCTGACAGTCAGTGTTGCTACAGTGATTAATACACCAAAATTTCAAAACTATCAACATATGATTGAGAAAGAACCACACCCAAAAAACATGGATATTTTCTCACAAAAGAAGCTACATAATTGGCAATGCAAAGTCCTATGCAAACTCAATAGTAATTTCTAAGAATGAATTCATGAACAGTGTAAACACTCGCAAATGAAAGATAAATATTGGATAACGCATGTCACTGATGTACATAGGCCTAATCTTCTCAATGAAAGACACTTTACTTTCTCTCTGATAATTGATTGGATAAATCTGGATTTATGTGCAGAGTTCCTCTGGTAAGGCGTAGCCTAACGTGTATGTGTAATTTCATAAATCTCAGTTAAATAATGGAAAGAAATTTCATTAAAGCTCGATTATTTTCCGGTTATGAGATATAGATTCAGTGCTTTTTAAATGTCTTGATTTACCCTGTTCTGTAATATAACTACTCTCGAACTATGGTTATAACTGGAGGCGAGAATTCCATGCAAATGCATGTTTTTGTAGGTACTTAGAACATAGCTCAAACTTAGTATTTATCCATTTCATTAATTTCCAGTTCCAAATATGTGTACTTTTTCCGTGCATATTTCCATGTTTTGGACTTTTTGAGGATAAAACAGGCATAATGCATATTTAAGCAATTTCTAGCTTAATCATGCATATAATATACATTAGGCCTATATTCAGTTTAAATGTATGTTTTAATGGTTTTGAGTGGACACCTCAGTTTCTCGATTTTTATGACCCTCATTTTAACTTCAGAAATCAGGATTGAAAAAGGAAAAGGGGAAGAAAACAAGTAACAGGGAAAGGCTCATTCAAGTTTGCACCCATAACTTCTTCCGATGTAAAAAGGTCATTCTCTGTCTATAAAAACTTATTGACTGACAAGCGTAGGAACCTAACAGAAAACAATTTAGAAATGTTGTTAGTTGTTAATTGTGCAAAAAAAAAAAAAAAATTGAAGTGAAATAAGAAATTTGGAAAAAAAAAAAAACTGCATGTTTTAATGTATTTTTCGCTTGATCGTGCATGTTTCACAGTTTGATAGTGCATGAATGCATACATATTTTGGGATTTTATAGTGCATGAAATTCTCGTCTCTAGTTATAACAATAACTGACAATAACATCAAGAAAGTGCGTAGTGAATGAGATATAGATAGATAAAATAAATTAATATGTAAATATATTATGTAGGCATGCATAGACCTAAAATATGGCACAAATACTTATAAACTAGGTCTCTTATAAAGATACTTTGTATATTGACAGAACTCTAACAATATTCGTTTTGGAAGACTACTGAATGTAATTAAATTAAATTATGATTTATTTAACGACTCCCGCAACTGCAGAGGTTATATCAGCGTCGCCGGTGTGCCGGAATTTTGTCCCGCAGCAGTTCTTTTTACATGCCGGTAAATCTACTGACATGAGCCTGTCGCATTTAAGCACACTTAAATGCCATCGACCTCGGCCGGGATCGAACCCGCAACCTCGAGCATAGAAGGCCAGCACTATACCAACTACGGTACCGAGGGCGACTACTACTCAACATATATTCTCATTTTCTGTTGAAATAATTGCGGTGCATTTTTAGTAGTTTTATTATCATCTTCGGTATAATTTTCATCTGTTATTTAACGAGTAGTATCAACTGCATGATTACTTTTAAAATTGGATGGAATTTGGCATAGAAAGATTTGCTTTATACTTGGAGTAAACCTCGAAGAGAAATCGAATCCTGATAATGAACTCAAATAAGATTCAGTTCCACGCCCGAATGCAACTTAGGGGCACGAGTATCGTTCGCTAACCAAACGACCCCGACGACTTCTGATATTCATTGAATAGACAATCAAATAATACACTTACATGTTTAGCTTTTAACTAGATTTAATTCATATAATGTACTGATTTTCCGGAGGAACTTTATTTCATTTCTAAACAGGCCTGTACATTTCCTATAGTTAGCTAAAATCTATCCAACAAGCGAACTTTTAATGAGCTCATTTTGAAATTTTCCTCAAACTTTGTGCATAGACCTGAACAGCAGATAGACAAATACGTAAAATTACTGGATTTAAGGGAATTTCAATGATTGTGTGAAACATCTATATTCGAATTAAAATGATAAAATAGAATACGAAATGTCTTTAACACTGGAGTGTATTTTATTTCACATTCATGTACATACACAACCCATATACCCAATACTGACTATTGATTACAGTAACTATTGTGTGAAAAACCTCGAGGGACGTTAAATAGAAAAGGGAGCAAGACAAATCGAGTGCAAGTCCGGTTTTACTAACTAATCAATCCCCATTTAATTAATTATATATTTCTCTTTCAGGCATTACAGTTTTTTATTGGCCACTACTATTAAAAAGTCAATTGGCCCTGTCTCCCAAATTGAGACCACCAATCCTGCCTGTGGTTTATCCATAGTTTGGTTTCTCTAAACTATTAAGGCAAATGTCGAAACGAATCCGAAAAGAAATGGGCCACGGACCTATCACTCACCATTATACACTTCGAATTTCAAAATTCTGTCGTTCTTATCTTCGGCTGGCAATCAAGCGTGGTATTGCCGGCGCAGACATCGAGGACTTGGCTTTGGCAGTGTTTCTTTCCTCCCTTGGCCCCACGGAGGCTGGTGTGGGATGCGGTGGTAATTGCTGTCTATATTGTTGCAGGTTGACTGTGCGCGTCCTGCTTAATTGTCCAGCCTTTAACGTTCTTTCCAATTTACAGTTTTTCCCCTGGAAAATATTCTTAAGTCCCTTAAGTGTAACAGTGCGAACAAAATCAGACAAAACCTCCTGCTTAGCTCAATTGACTAAGGCATTTGCCTGCCGATTCGGAGTTGCGCTCGGGCGTGGGTTCGATTCCCGCTTGGACCGATTACCTGGTTGGGTTTTTCCGAGGTTTTCCCCAACCGTAAGGCGAATTTCAGGTAATCTATGGCGAATCCTCGGCCTCGTTTCGCCAAATATCATTTCGCTAAATAACTCAGTAGTTGATACTGCGTCGTTAAACAATTGAGAAAAAATAATAAAAAGTGAGACAAGTAGTCTCTAAGGTAGAAGTCGCATAGCTGAATCTCAAGATAATAGTTGAGTTTCCATCCTCCTTGTATGCTTACGCTGTCACGTGACATACGAAATGATCTTGTGCCCTCAACGGTCTTCATCAACTAAGAGAGCACTATCTACTCACGGCCCGGGCTACTCCGGTCTTGATAATCTATTAAACTCTCAACTCAAAAATCTTTAGTTAGCATGATAGCCATTTCTTATATTTGTCTATCTACTACGTATATCTAACAATGTGCGCAGTTTGAAAGAAAATTTCCATATAAGCTCAATAAATATTCCTTTATTATGGTGAAACCTGCCATCAAATTCGTGTGTTCCTTCTTTAACTCCCTCATATACCGTGAAAAAATGGAGTTAGGTTTTAATTATTGTTTAGGGAAGGTATTGCGATCTGGAAAACTATTTGGTTTCAGAATATAATTCAAGAATTGTACTTGATTGAGTTTATCACCTTTTTATTGCATATTTTTTTTATATTTAAGAAACCAGTTTTGGTTTAATAGAAAGAGTACGTATAGTAGTCTTGTATAAATCAGTTTATGATTGCTGAAAAAATATATCGTCGTTGTTCCCGCAATAACTCCTATGTGCAAAATATGAAATTTTTCAGTAGGAAGAGAAAACACATTTATTCTTCTATGACAGTAGTGCATAGCAGATTGTAAATTCTTACATTTTGGAAAGAAAGAAACATAATTACATGTAGGAGATTTTATTATTTGCTTTATCACTATTTAAGTTATTTAATAGAGCAAAAATCTTAAAATAGATAAATATGTCACATAGGAGTTTTTGCAGGAACAACGAGGAATTATAGGAGACACAGATATGTGGATGAAATATTAGAATTTTTTCGGATATAAATTTAGGTAATTTTCCATTTTATGATCTCTCAATTATTCAAACCTTCAAAATTTATAGAAGGGAAAAGATGTGTAGTTATTATAGTAAGAATAAATATGATTTAATTTATTTCAAAATCTTAGAAATAAACATCAAAGTTTCAGAGAAAAAGAAGATTTAAAAGATAGCAGGCCTACTGCAGTTTGACAACATGAAAACTCTGACGACTTTGAGGATCTTTTGACAAATGAAATTTAATATAGCATGCACGTTGAGTGGAAATCAAAATTGTATGTTCGAATTTTGTTCAGTAACTATGCATATTTCCGTTATCAAGATAACGGTCAGTTTGATTAAGATGGAGTCCCCAAGTCATGCCTATCTCAGGCCATTGAAGTTAAAAAAAGGTACATAATAAGAAAACTAAAATTGGTTTGGTGTAATTTCTACAACACTATGTAACATGGCGTAATTGCTTAAATATTTTAAATCATAATACCATTATATTTGCCCAACAATAAATACTTTTAGATAGTAGTTACCCAGCAGTAAAATGTCTAATTATACATCACTTTACCATGTTCGACGTTGACTGCGCAGCACCCCAAAAATAATCTGCGTAGCACCACAAAAATTGTTGATATGGAGAGATACCTAGTAAAATGTTGGCAGAGGAACTGGAGTTCCTCGAGAAAACCTGCCCCAAACACCGTCCTCGCCCAACACAGAATTCGGATAAATCCGCTATGACTTGAACCTGAACTCCAACGTAGGAAGTCAATGCTTTAACAGTTTTGCTAACGATGTGTTAAGGCAGGTCATTCAACACGATAAGACGATTATGTGACCATAAAGAAGCTACGATAAGGTTAATTTCAGAAAATACCTAAATATAAATAATACGTATAAAAAAAATTCCATGGCCGTTTTGTTACACTAAGGAACCAAAAGTTAACCGAACTCGGTTAAATCTAATTAGGATACACAAATTTATTGATATATGACCATGCAGTTCATACAAAGAAACGATCATAAATTTGAGAGGAATACGGGTACCTCATTAATTCGAATTTATGGCTTCAACGATCCTAAGAAGATGTACACAGAAATATACAGCAATAAGTTTGCCGCGTTGGTAACTGTTCATTTCGAAGAGTGAAAAAGGAGAATTTCGTTACACAGACGAAATTAATTTCCTTCGAATATATTAATCTGAACTATAGGCAAGTATTTATTTTCCCACACTTTGAAAATTTATTACAATTCTTACTGTAGATAATTAGTATTCTGTCTGTATACTAAATTGCCATTGTTAACACAATATTTAATATACTTTGCTTCATATTTATTGTCTGTTAAAATTAACTATCTCACTTCACTATCCTGAAAATACTATACTACAGGACATCTAAAATATAGACCTACAGTTCTGTGATAAGTGAGAAACAAGTCTTTAGTTTTTTCTCAAATTATTTTTACATTATTAATTGTATTGCAGTTTGGTATAGTAAGAGCTTAGTTTTAAATAACTATGCGACACTTACGTAAAATATCCTACACATATTTAAATACTCTATAAAGAAGTACTAAAACATTAAGGCTACATTAACTACATACTAATAGTAATAAGAGTCATTTATAGATTTATTTCTGGTTTGAAAATAGTACTTTGTATTTAGATACTTGAACAATTTTGATGTAACTGTTGTTCACTTGATTATTGCTTTATTTTAAAAAAAATTAATCAGTTTCATCATCCTCCCCGCCTATTTTCGTTTCCTTCTCAGAGGAATATCTGAATTTAGCACTAGTACCCTACTACTCCAATCTCAAAGAACATCTTAAAGACTCACTTTCCAATAAATGAGGGAAAAAAATCGCCTGTATTTTTTAATAAAGACAGGTTTTTATCGCCTTACTGTATCACCTGCAGTGGATGTAATCACCTGAACATGTGTGTTTACATCCTCTAAAAGTGGCTTTTATCTAAATGTTGCACTTGGAAGAATTTAAGAATCTGCTTTGAATGGACTATCTCGTAACAAAGGAGTTGGACAATACAAGAGAGGGGATTCCATTTCACAAGGTCTGGGAATACTATCTCTTGACGCACGTTCGGAGCACTCCCCTCTGACAGCCGGCGGACCTAGCCCCCCCGCGCCGCCCAATGAAGGCACACCCTCCTCTCTCTGACCATCTCATTGTTGGGAGGTCCGGGTGTGTTCGTGCAGGTACGTATAAAAGAAGGTGAAATGGATGCAAAGACCATCACACGTTAAGTGTAACAGTCTGGGAAGTGTCTCACGAGCGCTCTCAAGTGGTACAACTGGAAACATGAAGTTGGTGAGCTAACAATATTATTTTTTCATTGCCTACAGTCGTGAAATGGCTTGTTAGCAATCTAACTCAAGAAAATGTTTCTAGGTTTTTTTTTGGGGGGGGGGTTAATGCATGTAATTTGTGAGATTCTAAATTAAGTTCTCACAATTAAGAAGAAGTCTAGAACTAAGAATAAAACATTGGAAACTCAAATGAATACTTCAGCAATTTTACACACATGCTAGGACCCATATGTAAAAGTTTGCTTTTAGAAAGAAGCTAAAATAATACAAAAGAATAATAAACAAATATTTCTGAACTTTTAATGTAGTTACATTAATTTTAATAAAGTAGACTATATATTTTGTAAATAATAAAGAAATAACATTTGAGACTTAAAAAAAATAATAATAAATTTTAGCACTAAGTAGGCATACATCTTTCAAATTTGGTTACCGATGTCTATATTGTTTCACCTTAGATTTTCCTTCAATCTTGATTAGATTTCTCTACCTGCAAAATATAAGATTATTTAGAGTAGCAAAATAAAAGGTTCTCAGTATAATTTTTTTTCCAAATTATATTTGTAATATTTTTCATTTCAAAATTTCATATTTTTATTTTCTGTCCGAGGAAAACCCCAGCATTGAGGAATTAATTTCCTAAAAAGTAGAAAGAAACAATTTGTCTGTTTTTTATATAGACCTAACTATATTTAGTTATACAAACATATAATAATTTTACGTAACTTACAGAGGCTGAGAATAAAAGCTTCCAGTTATAATCTGGGGAAATTGTGTTGTAAGAATTAGCCGTGAAACAGGTTTTTTGCGCCTATATCTTTTTCCTCTGTATTCTTTCTTATCTGTAAACAATGCCTTTTATCACCATGTCATAGTCCTGAATAGTTTCTGTATTTAAGGAGGAGTTTTATGTCTTTACGAAATGAGCATTAAAATTGATTTAACACACTGTAGTCTCATTATCTGGTGGGTTAAATACATTTAATGTTTTGGTATTTTATTAATTTTGACTGTCTTTATTTATATAGTTTACATTTATTTGTAATATTTTTATTTCTGGATTGCATTTAATTAATGTTACTTATTATAAATAATAATAATAATAATAATAATAATAATAATAATAATAATAATAATAATAATAATCTCCAAGATTAGATCTTGCAGCCTGATTCGATTACAGAGCAACTACTTTAACTGTACTTTCCTAGGTTGTTCCGAGTGTCTATTCTCTTCTTGTAAAAAAGTGCATACATTTTTTGTCATTCCTGATTTTTTTTTTTTGGAAATAGTTGTACAATATTATTGTTTCTGTTTCTAACAATCACTCACATAAAAACTGTTTATTTTTTCTTTGCTTATCTCGAAAATTAAAGTCAACTACATATATCATACTGACCTATTTAAAATCTATATCAGTTTAATATAGGTCAAGTATTTTAATATAGCTTATCGCCACTATTTCAGATACAGATTGTTCATATGAGTCTATACTCAGCCACAGAATGAAAATATCATATCAACCTATTCAAAGTCTCTTAGGCCTATATCAGCTTTAAAAGACCCAGCACCTTTAAGTGTAGTTTAACACAGAGATCGACATTACTTTAGATATAGAGTGCCTGTATGAGTCTAATGTGTTAATGTTGTGTTTATTATTCCGGACATCATTATTGAGTTAACTATAAAAGTAAGGGTCGCGACTACTGATGGAACCCGCAACCCTTATGTGTAAGTTTTATTACTATAGCAATGTAGATTATTAAAACTATTACAAAGTAAAAAGAAATGAAAACAAACACTTCATCATTTTAAATTTGTTCATAAAATATTATTTTTAGCGAATTGTCGGACGCAAAGACGCTATTCGTAATTTATATGGTTGTGATATACTACTCCCTACTCACTGATATGCCTGTCAAGGTTTTCTCTTAGAAGAAAAGTTTGAAAGTTGCTGGTATTGATATGAAATTTCATCATGTAATAGATAACACACTTAACGTTTAAAATTTGGTACCTCTTTAACCTCAATATTGTCTACTAGACTACTATTTTACACCTAGTATCTATTTATTGCTAGCAATACCAAATTTTAGATTATGAAAATATTTTTAGGCAATGTTATTATCTTCTCCTTACGATGTATGTATTGGTAATTGTCTTAATACTTGTGTGTGAAGAAATCTGTAAATACAAAAATATCAGAATATTTAAAAGTATACGAGTTCATTGCTCGATTGGTTAGGAACTTGTACACGGTCACCCGTGCCTGCCCCAAGCCGCTCATATCAGGCCTTGGCAGGTATGACCCCAGGTTACGGCGAAGAGACCAGACAGATCCAATAGTTATTATCTTAAGACAGGAAGACACGGAGGCAGATTTAGGTAGATGAATCATTTATGTCTTAATACTTACTCGAATAAGCAACCGCTGTGAAATGACCTTGCTCTAACTCGGGCTATAGATATATTCTATCCCACTTACAGATCGACGGAGTAAAGAACCAATTGGCTAGTCTCCTGATCAAAGAGCAATTGGCCATTACCGTTTCGATGATTAAATAACTTGAGCTAACATATCTTCCCCAATAGTCCGCTTTTGCTGATCGATGGAGTTGTACTACAGCCAATTGGCTAGTCTACATCCATCGAATCGTAGAGTTATTTTACCTAAGAGCCAATTGGCTAGTCTCTGAAATTGAGACAACTCATCCTACCTAAGATTTTTCGTGTTTTTCCTATGGCGATAAGACAAATGGTGGGATGAGCCCTAAAAGAAATGTGCCACGGACCTGAATTCACTTCCCCATGGCATTTCGGCATTCATTTCCCCAGACCCTGGTAACTGTTCAGAATTAATAATATTATTCACATCTAACTCAGCTATAACAGAATCTAATCGTCCTCTTTTACAGATCGATGGATTCATCAAGGAGCCAATTGGCTAGTCTCCTGAACTGAGAAAAATCATCAAAAAGCCAATTGGCTATTGCCTTAAGATGATTAAATCTTACGCGTTTGAATTTTCAAACAGCCATATTGGCTATTACCTTTCGTTGCCTAGACTCCGACAACTTCTCCTCTTGGTCACTACCCTCGCGTTTCTATCTCCTCTTGGCAAGTTCGCTGTGCTTCTCCCCCTTTCTCCCCGTATGTTGTAGCTAATAAGTTACGTTCATTTTCGGTTTTTTACTTTCGAAATTTTCTAGCGCTTCTTCAGTTGAGCAGCGAAAACCGAAGTGAGACAAGTGGCTAACAGGTTGGAGCTCACATATTCAGTTTTTCACAGCTCCAACTCCCTTGCAAGGACGTGTTTTCACGTACCTTTAGAGTTTATCATTTCATTTCCCTCTCTTTCATTCATTCAAATTATATAAAAGATTATTCAAATGTAAGTTACCGTACATTTTGACGTTACCATAATCTTTATAAGAATTAAGATATACACAAAACAAGAACACACTTATACTCATAAATATATGGGAGTTCATTGAATTCAGTTTAAATGTTGAATATGTCCACCATTTTGTTCTTCTTCAAAAAGCAACAATCTTTCTTCTATGTTGTGAAAAGCATTTACTAATAAATCTGATAGAATATCTTAGATTTTGTGCAAAATTGCATATTTTAGTTCGTCGGTAGTCGTAGGAACAGTTAAAAAAACTCGGTTTTTTAAATAACCCCCTCCCCAGCCAAAAATCTGCTGGTTAGATATCAGGGGAACGCGCTGGCCAGGTGTTAGGAAAATGTCTGCTTCTTATTATGCGATCACCAAACGTGTGACGTGAGGTGTTAGGAAAATGTCTGCTTCTTATTATGCGATCACCAAACGTGTGACGTGACAATCGTTAAGTGGTGTATAAATCCTGCATGAAGATTATGTTCTCGATGTTATATTTCGTAAATCTAGTATAACAAAATTCTGAAGCATGTCAAAATAATGTTGTCCGGTAACCGTAACCGCTATAATATAATGGGATGTGAATCCACACCATACGGTCACTTTCAAATCATGTAGTCCTTGCTGAGTAACAGTATGAGGATGAGTGTCAGTCCAAATCCTACAGTTATGAATATTAACACCGTCATTCAATTGAAAATGTGCTTCATCAGTCCATAAAACTTTATCCAACCACTGCGGATTTGTTTGAATTTATGCCAAGACTCGAAGAGCATATCCACTTGCTTTATCAGCTACTTTAACAAATAAAAGTTGCAATTTATAAGGATACTTTTTAGAATTCTTCTAAGAATTATGCAAACTGTTGTGTAACTCATCTAACGACGTTTTGCAATTTCAATAACACTACATATTCCATAGTTACTATTTTCAGCTATTTCTTCATTTTGACTTAACACTTCAGCAACATTAACATTAGCCAATGTAGGTCTTCCAGACTTTTCCTCATTCGTAACACAACCAGTTCTCTCAAATTTGTCCATTAACTTTCTGTAAGCTTGTAAACTGCATGGACAAATTATGAAATTATGTTTTGTTATGAATTTTCGTATGCCGTTTGTTAAACTACTTTTACATTCATAATAACACTGAACAAGACTAATTTGATCTTGTAAAGTCAAAACTATTTCAAAACATATTCAATGATAGTGATTTAAAAATTAAATAAGAAGTAAATTTACTTTTGACACATTATGAACAAAACCTGTTACCACGTTAAACAAAGCAAAAGAGTGTGATAAATGAACAAATCCCATTGTTCGATACATACAAATGTGCCACTAATTTGTGCATACGTTAATTTTAAAAATAATATATCTCTTTCAAAATGTAACTTAGGCTACTTTTGAATATATAAGAACAAATTTAAAATTCTCAAAGCCACTGAAATTTTGAAAATGCAGGCTAACCGACGGGTGTTGTAAGACTGTATAAGTATAGTTTTGTTGTTTCAAACCATATACAATATCTGTTAACATTTCTAATTAAGATTGTAATGTTGTAATGTTTATTAACTTAATTTACACATCACTGAGTGGAATAGCTACACTCTCTGCCCTATGTTAACTGCTAACAGCTTCACGTGATTCTGAAGAAAGTGGACAAATTAGGTTCTCTGTCATTTTGCAGACGAGATAATTCTGTCCATTATATTCAAGGCTAGCGAGATCATAAAAATCCTTAGTACGATTTCGTTCTCCGTGAAATATGTGCAGTTTCATGTTCTCTCCCTGAATAGGAGAGGTTCAGACAATATTTACCAGCAGTTTCACACTCAAGTCAAAATTAATCGACAATGAATGACCTCTGCAATTTAAAGCATAGTAATATGCAATACTCATAAACGCGACAAGTAAGAAATTGAATAGAATTGTAAATCAAATTAGTTCAGCTAACTCAAAGTCAAAATTATGAACATTCCTACGCAACTTTTTGTACTGTCTCTATTGCACACATTACCTTGAGTTAATATGAAACATGCAAACATATTTTCATCACAGCATACTATGATTGCACGCCAAAAATCCTTCACAGAACCCTTCATCGAAAATGTTTTCTTAACTGGCCATTCCAGTTACGCCCACACTATCACCTATCCTGGGGCTTCCCGTCGCTTCATAAATTTTATGAGCACATTCTACTTGTAAACTATAATTTTGTTTGTGACAAATCACATCGAACAGGGGTGCACAGCTAGAGTGAGAGATAGATTTTTGACACAATCCATAAGAGAAAATATTTTTTATATTTTAAGTAGGTTATTTAACGGCTCTGTATCAGCTACTAGATTATTTACCGTTGATAGAGTTGCTGTTAGCAATAAGGTTTATGATGAAATGATGCTGAGGATTCGCCATGAGATTATCTAACATTCGCCTTATAGTTTGGAAAACCTCAGAAAACACCCAATCAGAAAATGAGCCCAAGCCGGAATTTAAGACATGCCTGAACGGAGCTCCGGATCAGCAGGCTGAGCTATGCCTGTGACTGTTATTTACCTTATTTGGTTTAACTACAATTCACTTAATTCTACTTCTTTTATATATTTCTTACGTCTATTGCCTTTCCACCTTTTTTATCACTTCTTATTTTTTCTAATTCTTGGTCTCTTATTATAGACTATCTCTACTTCTTTTTCTTCACACCTTTACATCTATCTCTTCCCATATTTCTTTATTGTCTTCGTTTCTTCTCCATTTTCTGTCACTGAGTCTCTTTCTCCTCCAACTTACATTCTTACTTTCATTATGTTCCTGTTCCTTATTTTCATTCCTTCCTTGCCTTCTTCTTACACTTCTTTCTCGTCCCTTATTCTTGCCCCTAAAAATTTCCTTCTCACTACTCTTATTCTTCTCTTTGTGTTTTCTTCTTCGTAATCATATTCTTCGTAGAGGTAAAGGTATCCCCTTCACATGCCATGAAGGCACTTGGGAGACATGAAGGTAGAGCCCCATGCTTTCTCAATCTCGGCACTAGAATGAGGTGGTGTGATCGGCACCACGCTCCGACCGCCTTTTACCACCGGAAAAGACCCGGTACTCAATTTGATAGGAGGGTGATTAAACCTCGGAGTCGTTCTGGAAGTTTGCCAACGAGAAAATCCCGTCGCCACCCGGGATCGATCCCCAGACCTTCCAGTCTGTAGGCAGCTGCTCTACCATCTGAGCTACCCGGCAGCCTCATATTTTTCATACCTCCATTATTTTCCGTCCACTTCTTCTCATTTTTTATTCTTTCTCTCCTCGTTCTTCTTCACTTCAAGAACCAGTTGTACTTTCTGCCTCAACCAGTTGTACTTTCTGCCTCGTTCATGGCTAAGAGCTAGCGCACTGGTCTTCCTTGTAGGCGGCCCGGGCTCGATACCCGGCCAGATCATGAGGAAATTTCTGATGAACAAAGCAGAAATTGCAGAGGGATTTTCCCAGAATACTCTCGTTTTCCTCTTTCATCGACCAACACTCCCAATCTTCCCTTCATTTCACCTATCATCTTAGTTAAAAATATGCTGAGGCAGGCCTAATAAGGATTTGCGATAATCATATAGGAAGTCTTGGGACTCTTGGCCCTGGGGCTTATCAAATACTCGTCTGGGTAATGGGAACTGGATCTGTCAGTGCAGAAGTAGGAAGGCCCACCTATCAGCGTCGGATTGGCGAATGCTACCCACACCACCTCTCCGACTGGAACACAAAAAAACATGATAAACTGGTAGTGTTGATGCTACGAAATATGAAAACACTAAACATCCGAAATAGAAGTACAGAATTTGTTTCGGAAATGAACGTGACTTCAAGCCTTGGTTGGGATCTCTATTGAAGGCCCCTTGTAAACTGTGTAATGATTCGATAAGAGCAGATATTCATATTCCTATACGCAAGCACATAAAATCAAACATATAGTCGTCCCATCAATACATATTATCAAATTTCTCATTTGTGAATTTGTAGGTCATGTATCATATACTTCAGAATTTTAGGTTTTTCCATGTAAAGAAATAGATAAATAATCAGTTCAAAACATTTAATTTTATTAAGAAAATACACTATTATAAAATCATAACTACCGTACTCTTGTATCTGTTGTTCGTAACTTTATTACATTAAAGACATAAATTCTTGTTCTCATAAATAAGGGAAACAAATTCTCGCACACACTAATAAACGTCAGTTTTTATTTTATTTAATTTTTTTCGTATCATAAAATTCCATAATTTAAAAGTATCGATACCATAATGGTTCAATGGAAGGTTGGCATCACTGTGATAGATTAAAGGTATACACGCCAAGGAGGAGATCGGAGAGGCATGGAGGTAGAACTCCACGCTTTCTTGACCTGAACACTAGAATGAGATAGTGTTGTTGGTACAACACTCCGACCGTCTTTTACCCCGAGAAAGAGACGGTATTCAATTTGATAGCAGTCTGAGTGAACTCTGTGGCCAAGCTGGAGGTTTGGGAACGAGAAAAATCCCGTCACAATCCGGAATTGAACCCAGGACTTTCAAGTTTATAGCTAGTTGCTCTACAAACTGTAACTCGAAAGGCTTCATTTTATTTAACATCTTACATTTGTTTCTTCTTTCTGTTGCATTAAATATCAAGTTTGACATCGTGTTTCATTGACCGTTGAAAAAATAACACAAAATTGTTGATACCACCAAGGTGGATCAGTGCCAAAGCATTGGGGTTTATAAATCAGGGAGCCCGAGTTCAAGTCCCGCTCTACTCTGAAACATAGGTGATGGACAAGTTCGTGGTCCAAGGAACACAAGAATGTTCTACAAGTAGGCATACTCGTTCCCCTGGGACATCGCAACAATTCATTATCATTCATTATGCCAACCGCCAGTGGTGCTCTCTGGACAGTCTCTGGTCTACACTTTTCGGATTACCGACATCCATGCGTCAGAGCTAATAATACCACTAAAAAAAAAAAAATAAATAAAAAAATAAAAAAAAATAAAAAAAAAATAAAAAAATAAAAAAAAAAAATAAAAAAAATAAAATAAAATAATAAAAAAGTAAATGATAAGGTCTTGCAATATAGAATTTTATTTAATTAATTCCTCTGAATAGTTACTGATGCATTTCGATGTGTTTTTAGTCCCTCAACATTTTTCCTTATGCTGTTTTCCTGTGAGATATGCAGGGAAGATAGTATTTAGCTTAAAGAAAAATTATTTTCAATGGCACAATTATATTACACACAGTATAGGTTCTATGTGTTTTATACAGGGCTTTCATTTCAAAACTTCCCAGTCTAAATAACTAATTATTTAAATTGAATTCAATTTAAACAAAAAACACGTCAATTTAGATATTGAGGGGGAAGTCTGAAACCAGGCTTAATTGCATTTTAGATTTCACCCCTCACCCCAGCAATCCCCACATTGAAATTTAAAATGGCACATCTATATTTTTATACTTATATATGAAATAGCATTCAATTGTTTATACACATCATTAATTTATTTCACATCTTTTGTTTTATATCGTTGCCTGGCAACCTCGATTGTTGTATTAGAGCTGAAGCTACAAATACCGTTGAACATTTCTTGTAATAGTTGTGTCCGTGTATTGTAAAATGGTGTATACCCTTCAAAAGAGAACAGAAATCACATTTATCTTTGGAGCTGAAAACCGTTGTGCTCGTAAAACTGCTAGAGCTTTCAACGAAAGGCATCGTGAGAAAAACTTAAGTCACCGATATCACAGATATAACACGGAAATTTGAAGAAACTGGTTCTGTATGCAATAAAGCAAATGACCAAGCTAGAAAACTCGATGAAACTTCGCAGATTGAACTACTAGGTCATTTCATTAATGAACCCACTACCTCCATTCCAAAAGTAACTGCTGTAACAAACATTTCGGTTGGTTCCATACATAAAGTGCTGAAAATGAACAAATTTTTCTCCTACAAAATACAAAGTCATCAATAGCTCAGCGAAGACGATTTTGATAGAAGAGTAGAATTTTGTGAACAGATGTCATAGAGAATTGAAGATAATCCAAATTTGACACAAAATATTTACTTCAATGAAGAAGCGATTCTTTTTCTTAATGAGTTTGTCAACAAACACAATTGTAGGTACTGGAACATCGAAAATCTTCATGTGTTTCGTGAAGATAATACCGAGTATTCTCAGAAGATCAATGTGTGGGCTGGAATTTTTGGGAATGATACTGCTGGACCGATTTTCATTAAAGAAAATCTGGCTGGAGAATTGTCTCTGAACGTATTAGAAACTGTACTTGATCCACTTATCACACTGTCGCTAGACAACCAAGTCAATGAAAGAAACCTGGTGTTGGACGAACAAAATTTGTATTTGCAACAGGAAGGAGCTCCCCCACACTATGCAATACCTGTGCGACAGTGGGTGGATAGAAGATTTCCTGGAAAATGGATTGGTAGGAGAGGTGCTGTAGAATGGCCGTCGAGATCTCCAGACCTGACACAGCTTGACTTCCTCCTATGGGGTCATTTGTTTATACTCCTCCGCCTGAGAATATTAAAAAACTGAAAAATAGAATAACCCAAGAATTTAATCGGATTAGTAAGGAAACATACCAAAACATTCGCTAAGAGTTCCAAAATGGACAGTATTACTGTTAAGCAACAATGAAGCACATTTGAACACCTGATTTAGTGCAAAATAAACTGTTGCTTGTTAGTTTGCGAGGAAAAAGATGTGAAATAATATGAATGAGGTGTAAAAACAATTGAATGCTCTTTCATATTTAAGTATAAAAACATAGGAGTGCCATTTGAAATTTCAAAGTGGGGGTGGCTGACGGTGGGGGTGAAATCTAAAATGCAATTAAGCCCGGTTTGAGACTTTTCCTCAATATCTAAATTGACGTGTTATTTGTTTAAATTGAATTGAATTTAAATAATTAGTTACTTAGAGTGGGAAGTTTTGAAATGAAAACCTGTATAACAACCACCCCTTTACAAAGACATGAATTCCACTTACGTTAGACTTGCATGGACTAGCAGGAGAGTCCTGGCATAAAAATTATCACGCTCGTTCATTAGCGATAGGCCTACGAGTAGCGAGTTACAATGTTATTCAGTGAACTACTGTGTTTGAGAGCTGTGGTTTGATTCATCTCAAGGTTGTATTTTTTAGTCTACATGCAATTTACTTTGTACTGTTGCAGCTGATATGCTTGTCCGCCATGTTGGTCATCTGCGTGGCCAGGCCGCAATATTATCCACAACACCAGCAAAAGCAGTTCGTCCCAATCCTGGCCTACAATAATGACATCTCTCATGACGGATCTTACGCATACAGGTAAGTTATCCAACGCTGATCATTAGTAGACATCGAATTTTTATACTAAAAGTTAAGAATGACACTGAGTAGGCCTATGCTAGAATGAATATGGTGTCCGTTAGAGCAGTGGTATTCAATCTTTTTGCTAGCGTATCCCCAAATGCATTTTTTTAGCTTCGCATCCCCAAACTGCATTGTAATTATATGAGAAATAACAAACGACAATTAAAATATGTAAACTACAAAAATTATCAACAAATATAAAATATGTCAGCATTTCTACATACGTAGTCGGTTGCTCATTGGAATGCGTACCTCTTGAGAACACCCCGCTTACCCCTGAGGGTACGCGTGCCATAGACTGAATAACATTACGTTAGAGGATTTCTAGGCGTTGTTCATAAGACTAAAATCTATCAACAGAGAACTGAGTCACATTGTTTGGGAAATGCACAGTGTAAACGGCATTCTGACGCTGACATGGCTTAAAATGTAACAACATTTTTAAGTTTCTTGGTAGTGTAAAAGCACTCAAAATAAACAGATGTAAGAAAGCACGCATCAAGTACTGTGGAAGAGAAATCCTTATTTCTCTGTTAGAAAATATAGCTCGGGATTTTCGACATTATCATTATTATTTAAGAAAAGGATAAACGCAAGACAATCCGGTGTGATGAAGTTTGTTGGAGTAACTTCTATTGGAGTGCGTTGTAGGTCCTTTAAACAACCAAAGGCTGCCAATACTTAACTTTATTAATCAATCTTGAAATACAAGGCGTAGTACGAGTGATGAAATGAGGTTGATGATGATTACTCGTAGCCACGTAGGCCATTCGTCGCCCTCCTCCGCGCTTCTGCTTACTGCCGAGCTACGTTATGTTAATGATAAGTAAGTGAATGAGATCCTCCAATGATGACCGCGCCTTTTTATGACCTGCCTATAGTAACGCTACGGTACCTTTGAAGTCCGCGTGATCGCCTCTACTCGGCTTGGCGTCCCCACGCTATAACCAGTGCAATGACCTGATTCTGGACTTTGACAGATAAACCCTTAGTCATTAATCCCAGTACATACATGACTCAATTAGTAATTATCGGACGGCTCTGCACGAGTTATGAGGATGGAATACATTTTAGACTTACAATGTTAACAATGTTACTCTTAACATTAATTACAAACATACCAATTATAATCATACCAATTACAATCACACCAATAGGTGGCGCTTATCACACCGGAATGCAATCCAAGATTATCGCCCAAGGCAACAAAAATACAGGAGACACATCCAGTTCCTAAATCGAACCTGGGTCCTCTGTATCATTGTTAAGACAACATAATATAAGCAGTCCCTTTTGAATGAGATAAACCTGCGTTGCCCTGTTGAGAATCGCACTCCGCTCTACGAATTGAGCCGCAACTTCTGGTGTGGAGACACTTCAATGGCAGGAAGGTGGATCAGGAAAAAGAAAGTCTGTGTGACCTTGACAAGTATTAATCCTCGGGGACGACGACAGTAACAAAGGAAGCAGAGCTCTGATGAAAAGGGTGGAATCCGAGAATGCGGAACGGACTGAGAGGGGAAGTGGAAGATGCAATCACACGCGGGCTGGGACCTACACCTTGACACACTTGTAGCCGGCTCAGCGAACTGCAGAGCCGCGCGCGAACTTTTACTCTTGACCGACGAGTCTCGCGAGAGCAGGTGATTCACTTTCTACATCTTGTGTTCCACCGCCTATTCAACGCATGCATTCATTACCTTTGTTGATATGCTTAGTGGTTATCGGTTAAAATCAAGGCCATTCATTATTCAAGCTCACTTTAAATTCCTCCCTCTTCTTCAGGGTTTACTTGGAATTTTACCCTAACTAACATTTAAATACGAGTATATTTCGATCTGATACTAGACTAGCTCCTGAAAACGCTAATCATTTGACCGCTGGACCGAGTTCAAATCTCAGGGATGGTGGAATTGTATTTGTGATTGATGATGATGATGATGATAATAATAATAATAATAATAATAATAATAATAATAATAATAATAACAATAATAATTTATTTATACTGGCAGAGTTAAGGCCATAGGGCCTTCTCTTACACTCTACCGGATCACAAATTATACAAGCAGTGAAAATTTAACAAAAGTTAAAGAACAGAATACTAGGCCTAACATATTACAAAAAAAAATAATAATCAGGGGTGGCTCGTCCATAAGAGCTGCGGAGCTGCAGCACTCCCTGCTTTGACAGAAAAATAATAATAATATTTGTTTTAATTTGTAGAAGAATTGTTACACCTTTTATTGGTAAATTGCTTTATATTTCATATATGTACTATTATCTTATGCATAATCTTTTTGCGCGTCGACTGTATTGGAATTGACACTGCATTCAAAGTCGTCCTGGGATCTGCAGGGTGGGACAGCTCATAGAGAGTATGTCTTGTTGGTCAGGAGGTAGAGAGGTGAAGGGAAGCAGAGGGGAAACTGCCGCTGTTAAAACCATATTTCGCTGCAGTGACTTGCAGAGCCAGGCCGTAAGGGAAGATCTTTCCTCCACTCCCACGTCGCTATTGTAATGCTACGTCAAATGGATTCTCTATTCTCTTGAAACTTAATGACAAAATTTTTATTTTTTCTTCACATACTTATTGTTGTAGAATCTTATAGAGTTAATATAACGAAATTAATATTCTTTTTTGCCTTATTGTTACGTATATATCCAGTGTCCAGTAGAACCTTAGGACAGTAGTGTCAGAGTTGTAAGCTCCGAAACCGGTTATGGAGCTAGAGACGTCCAGTAGGAGCGTGAACTTGCTTATGTCTGTGGAAGCACCGGAGCACGCAACGAGTTATAGTGGAGCGCTCCGTTCCGTTTAGGCTCTGTCTGACAACGCTGCCTTAGGATTTGCCTTAACTCAAAATGATTGCACGAGTAGAATCCTTTTGATATAGCACGTAAAATACGAAAGAGACTTCTTTTCCAGTTTTAGAACATTGTTGACCATCAGTATATCTGAGTGTTGCTTTGGTGTGACGTCTTAGTACCGTAACTTAACCAGTGCAAATGGGCAAGCATGAGAGTGTGTGAATTATAGAATATTAATTGTATTTTTCTCAACTTCCCTTCGCGGAGAAGATTGATGTAATGAAGTGAAATTACAGGGTCGTCCGTTACCCGACTTAAATCTTACTCAAGCTTCAATCAGCCGAAATAGTGCATATATGTAAGGAAGTATAACAATGAAATTTACGCTAAGCATTTATGGTTACGTGGATGTGAACAAAAAAAAAATCTGTATTTTGTTTTCCTTGCCTCCTCTTCGGTGATGATACTGCATAGACTAGGAATGGTGTGACAGATTTAGGACATTTGCCCCTAAAAATTAAAAAGCACGAAACTTCGCAGTCTCACCTGAAAAATGTTGTTTCATTGGCTATGTAGGAAAACTAATATTGCTGCGCAACTAGGAGAAATGAACAGAACAAACATTCTCAAACATAATCAAGAAATGAGAAAAAATCGTGAAATTATTTTTAAAAATATTGATTGTATCAAATTTTGTGGCCAATATGAACTTCCCCTTAGGGGACATGATGAAAAAACGATTCGAAGAACTCTGGTGTATTTCGTGAGTAATCTAAACGAGTCTCTCACAAATCATTTGGAACATGCCACTGTTTAAAGGTAATTCTAAAACAATTCAGGATGAACTGGTAGATTGCATGTTAAGTGTCTGCCGATTTGAAATTCAGACTGAAATCGATGATATCAGTTTTTTTTAGCGATTATGGCAAATGATGCCACAGACATCTCCCAACTAATTCAGGAAATTTTTATTTTTCGATATGTAGTGCATTAATTTTTGTCCTATACTTATTAGTAATGATATCAAGAAGTGAAATTTGTATGTACCAAAATCTACTGCAGCTCCCCCAATCCACAAGTTCACGAGCCGCCACTGATAATAATAGTATAACAAAATCGATACTAAACAACATGAAAATAATACCATAATAGAAAAAAGAAACTAAAATACATTGGAATATAATAAAAAGTAACTCATTTAGTACAAATAGTTAATATGGAAAACGTAAGGAAGAATATAACAAAATGGAATGTAATAAAATAATAATAAAAAAGAAGAAGAGAAATACGAAAATTAAATAAAATTCACAATAAAAAAGGTATGATGTCAATGTCAAGTTCTTGAGGAGTTTTCCTTCGTCAATTCACCGAAACTCTTCACAAATTCTCTTTCATAACTGTCCGTCCGGCACTTGTATTTGCGTGACGCCGAATCGATAGTCCTTCAAACTGTGTCGCTAGCAGTTTATTCAGAGGTTAATAGATGGGAGTGGTAATGGAATCTAGACAACTCATAGATCTGCTTAAGAGGCATTACCAGTCATGTAGATCTGTGAGGTATGGCAGACTACCAGGAGTATGTATACGAATTTGATGGTTGGAGAGCAATACTTGGCTTAGCCGGGCAGCATAGTCGACACGAAAGTAATTTGATTTCATAACGAGTGCACAAAACACTTCAACTGAAGTGTTTAGAGATGCATCGTGTCCCGCCCAATAAGCAGCTCTACCTCCACCTCTCTCCTCAAATGCAGCACGTCATAGACTCAGCTCGTTCCAGTTTGCTGCGATCTTGTAGCTACGTTCATAGATTATGTTGTCAGTACATTTCATTGAACAGCTGTTTACATTAACGTTTAAACGTTTAATTAAATCCTATTCTATTTTCTTTTTAGCCAAATGGTAGTGGCCGGTTTCTTTCTAATTCCAAACATCTGACTCTTCTGTACTGGTCTCGGTTACGGTTTCATGCACCTTCTACGTCATTACACATAATATGGCTCGGTCAAGATCGAATATTGAGACCAAAGACTAGTACAGTAACCATTAGATCCCAATATCTAAAATCACATTAATTAATTTTGTAATAATGGCAGTCTTTCTCAAGTCGCTAGTGGGTAAGAAAATATGAAAATTAAATTATCACTACTACCATTACAAATACTATCAACACCACTACTATTACTACTAATACTAGGCCTACTATTAATAATACTTCTACCATCATCACCATTACCATCACTACCATTACAATTATTACTAATACTAGGTCTACCACCACTAATACTGCTACCACCATTACCATCACTGCTACTAGTGAACCAGCCAGGGCTAGACTCCTAACCGCACTCACGACGACTGATTCACACGTAACGACGCTACCATATGCGGATGATTTGTTTCGCGCTTTTGCGGTTAGTACTGCGGAATGATGTACTTACCGAATTCATAATTCATGTTTGAAATGACGTTCTTGTGATGTCTGGCAGGCTGTACATCTCCTGAAGACATGTCCAGCAACTCGCCGCAGTTCGTTCTCCGAAATAGCTCAAATTTATGTCATGTAACAGTTGTTCATGGAAACGGTGTGGATTTTCACTGTCCCAGTAACGATTGTTTTAGTGTTCACGTAATCAATGAGATGTGACCATGCTTCGTCACTGTAAAAAGTTAAGGGGGATCGAGTAGTCCATCATACATTGACTGAACCACATGCAAAACCTAAGTTTGCTCTGATAATTGGGTTCCGTTAACCTCTGAAATACACGAATTTTGTAAAGTTTTAATTGTAATTGTTTCGTACCTCTGATCACTGAAGACTGTGACACCCTTACCTGCTGAGATACACGGCGGGATCATGTAGGACTTCTCTCTAGTCGGTGGCCAATTTCATCCAACATCTCCTCAGCGAGAACACGCTTCACATATGTTCGTTTCTAATCCAATATTGATCCAGTTATACGAAATTTCTTCACTAAATTGTAAATCATTGCTTTAGAAGACTCTGGCGAATCAGGGAATGACTGATGAAAGTTTGTTAAAACTGTTCTCCAAGATTCGTATTTCACAAAGTTGTCGTAAATATACACTCATTCTTCAAGACTATATTTCATAATAGACGTACTACTGCATTCTAAATATTTACGTAACTAAAGACGAAACGTACGCGAGCGAGAGGCCTGATCACTGCGAAGACGCACGTCTAGCCCTGGCTGACTCACTCTGTATTACCAATACTACTATTACTACCACCACCACCACCACCAGTACTACTATCACTACCACCACTATTACTACCACTACCACTACTATCACCACTACTACTACTACTACTACTACTACTACTACTACTACTACTACTACCACCATTACAACACTACTATTACCAACATTATCTCAACTAATACTACTACTACTATCACTACACCACTACTATTACCAACATTATCTCAACTATAACTACTACTACTACTACTACTACTACTACTACTACTACTACTACTATCACCACCATCACCACCACTACCACCAACATTACTACAACCACTACTAGACCTATTAATATTATTAGCACTGTCATTACCACCAATAGTACTATTACCACCACTAATCTCTACTACTATTACTAATGTTACCATCACCATCAAGGTTCGATCCCCGCTTGGGCTGATTACCTGGTTGGGTTTTTTCCGAAGTGTTCCCCAACCGTAAGGCAGGTAAAATGTTGCGAATCCTCAGCCTCATCTCGCCAAATACCATCTATCTATCACCAATCTCATCGACGCTAAATAGCCTAGTAGTTGATACAGCATCGTTAAATAACCAACTAAAAAAATCACCACCATTACTATTACCACCACCAATATCACCACTACCACCACTACCGCTATCACCATTAGCCCGTTACCACTACTACTATTATTGCTACTACAGTGCAGTGGTCGCATCCGAGCATTACTCACGTGGTCCCTGGTTAGCCATTTTTGTAAGCCATTTCGGTAAGCTAAACAATGTCATATTGTATCAATGGCTTACTTCATGCTGATCACCGGACGAGCATCTTCAGTCCATTTTGAATCATGCCCATAAAATTAATCAGATACACTACATATTATTATAACAATACTTTTATATAGTTCAGAATGAGCGAGGATATGTGTCATGTATTGTACACGCATGTGGAACAGTTGTTCAGGGATAACTACTGTAGCTTGACTTGTGAACCGAGGCTGCGCTCGAGCGTGGATTCGATTCCTGCTTGGGTTCATTACTCGATCTGGTTTCTCCAAGCTTTTCCCAAGCTATAAGGTAATGTCAGGTAACTCCATGCCGAGACCTCGGACTAGTCTCGCCAAATACCATTATCATTATTACCAATTCCAATAACGCTAGACAAATAGTCTTTAACTGAAGAAAGTGCTATCATCTGAAGAGGTTATGATCATTAAGAATTCGCCTAACAGAACTGTGCAGAAAATGGATACATAAAGAACGCAAAGTAAGAAGACAGTATAATTCCTGCATCACAAACCAACACATGTTATATCGTCGAGACATCATGCTAGATTCACAGAAAATTATCAGAACTGAATTACAGACAAGAGCGTTGATCACGAGTTAAGTACGGATGAATAGCACAAAACGGAGAGAAGAGTTTGATTTTTATAGAATTCAAATACCTCTTAAGTTTTTTCTGCCTTGCAAGCATATTCTCCATTATTAGAGAGACATTAAAATAATTGCTCCCCTAGCAATAAGTGCGTGTGCACTCACTGAATGCTGTCCGTAAACGTCTCACTCGTGCACAAAAGTATCACTTTCTGTCCTAGTTACGTAAATAACTATAGTCTTTGAAACTATCTTTGGAGTCCACCGTTGTTGCTCTGTAGGTAGTTCGTGCTCTTTCCACGTCCACGGTCCTGGATATTTGTCTGGTGTCTTGTGATGTCTTAGAATAAAACGAAGAGAGTAAACATGCCCACAATTATTCCAATAACTTCAGCAATACATTCCTATAATCTGGCAATGTTGGGTACGAGCATCCCATAATGTGCTGCGAAAGAAGCGACAAACATAGAATACCGTACCAACTCTCTTCTGACCTGAGTGTAAGTATTTGATATGACTGAATTTGTCAAGAAAAAGATTAATAATCGGTTAGAATCGTTCAATGGAACGAATGATAAGTCTACGACCAAATTTCAGAACAGAGTAACCTCAACTTCAAGAACTACGTACACACCAACGAGAGTAGCAAGTGCCTAATACGGCTCTTAACGACAATGATGATATTTACAGAAATGTTCTACTTATAACATAATGATCATTACAATTTCAAAATTTTTGCCAGGAACGGATAACGATCGTTTGCATGAAATAGCTCATAATTAAGACTTAGAGAAGGATGTGGAAAATATTGCCTGATAAGTTATATTATTTATCGCTTCTGTCAGACTCTTTAGCCACACGGTTTAAGGTTCGATAGTCTTGTAGAAATATTGCGGTCTTGCAGTATATATAATCAGGAAGGGGCAAGGAATTTCATATAAGTTATTGGAATTAAAATATCTCAACTTATCTATGTACTTCTGCCAGTGACCAGGGAATTTCTTCATTCCTTCTTCAAATATAATAATTTGTTTGTTTTTGAGCCATTTCTGCGATTCTTTCTTCAACAGGTCATTCGTTGCAAATGCTTTGCTTCCTAAGCATTTTTAGGAGTCCAAATAGAGGACAATAGCACGGATATAAACTCAAACTATATGGAGGATGTGGTAGCACTTTCCAGCCAGGTGCAGTAAGGGTTCTTGTGTAGTGTTTGCGCAATGAAAACGTATCTTGCCACGAATGAAGATGATACCGGTACAAAATATACCTCATTTAAAAATATTAAGAACTTAAGGCTTTTTCAATTTTCTGTCGAAATATTGATATAGTATACCAGTATACCGCATTTATTACTTGTTGATTTAAGAGAAAATCGATTGATATCGATCTTTCCACGACCTGAAAACCGTAACCATCGCCTTTTTATCAGATAATTTCAGCTTAAAAATTCTTAAGGTGGCGAATCTAAATGTTTTCATACCTTGCTAGCAATCTTGTTCTCAAAATTGTATTAAGATATCCAGATCTCAGAGATGTCACAAATCTATGCACACGCTTGTGACCATGTTGGTTGTGACGCTGAAGATATTGGGAACAAAACTAAACTCGTCTTGCTTTGCTTTCTTAAAAGATCCATGCATTTTTGTGTCACTAATGCACCATTACTCAAATGATACCATAATGACCCAAATGTTTATAGTTTAAATAATATGTTAAAGACATTCTTGCTACAATACAGAAGGAAGAATAATAAGTGCATTTATATCGACACAGAGTTAAATTTATACCAAGTGCTCTACAAATGTAGGCTACAACAACGGTGTAAAAACGTGATTAGTCTTTAACATGTCTCCAAATTATTTAATCAGCTTGTTCATTAGAGCTTATGATTAACTGTGCAGTCGAACAGCGACGAAACTCTTCCCTGAATGTTTTATAGGCCTAAGGTTTAATTACAGACTACGGTAATTTGGAATGGGATAAAATCGATTGAGAGTGAAGAAGTGATGGCAGACGACAATTTCGTTCCAGTAACCTAGCGCCTAAGGACTGGAAAGCAACTGTGATGTTCTCTTCAGAATATCACGAATGCGTCTCCTAATTCCAAGCAAATTGCTGCCGCACCCACTCACGTGTAACAGACGTTCCCTTGTGAGTGGACAAAACTTGTGCTTTTCTTCTGCTCTGGTTTTGGCACTGCAGAGTATTAGGTAGTAAATATCTGTAACCCAAAGATTTAGATTTCAGATTCAGGAAGATCCATGATGGCTATGAGGTATAAAGCACCTTTGAAACGAGTCCTGTATTTCTATCCCTCTCATATGATAACATATTCTTATCTCAGCTCACTCGTCTTTCTCTTTCTCCTTCTGTTCTCATTACTCTTCTTCTACATAACCCTCTTCGTTGTCCTTACCGATCTAATGGACACCATGTTAGCACAGTCTACTGTAAATAGTCACGAAGCTCAATACATAGTAAATATGCATCCATAGATAGTTTGTGACCACTAGGATCGCTGTTATCGTCCCATTACAGACAATGCGAAATAGTACCGGCACAGTCTATTCTTTCTAGCATCCTCATAACTCAAGCCTCGTGACTGTATATTATTAGACTGTGATGTTAGTCTAGATTAAAATTCGGCGGAAGAGATTAATTTTAAAGGCGATAAAATCCTTAGCTTGGTTTACTCAAGTGGAAAGGAGAACTAAGTGTTCCGTGCCCGTAAAAAACTCTCTCCCTGATAGTGATCTCCAGGCAAAATTTTCTCCATTTAACGTCCATCTTCAATTTCGTCGCTGAATAATTCCTGCAGTTCAAAGCGTCTTTAAATAAAATCATCTACTACTGATACTACTACCACTATTATAAATATTACCACCACCATCACCACCACTGCCACTATAACCAACACTACGATCATCACTAGATACCACTAATACAGCTAGCAATACTAGGCCTATCCCAATACTACAACCACTTGCACTATTATCACCACCACTAGTCTACCGCTGTGGAGTAACGGTTAGCGCGTCTGTCCGTGAAACGAGCGGGCCCGGGTTCAAATTCTGGGTGGGACAAGTTACCTTGAGGTTTTTCCGAGGTTTTCCCCTCAACCAATTGAAGCAGAATTGCTGGATGACTTCCGGCCTTGGACCTTGAACTCATTTTTTCGCCATCATTCATTCACATATCAATATCATAACAATCATCATCATCCATACAATAGCTCGGGTGAAGTTCACGGTGCGGCGTGCTGTACTTGTAGAAGAGCACGGTTGTTAGGCTACTCAATCATTCACAGAATAGGAGTGGTAAGTACAATAATCCTCAGGCTGCAGTGTAAGACTTCTAGTCCCTCCTCCGTACAAACTAAAAAGAAATCACCACCACTACTACCACCATCACCAATATTATCACCACCACCACAACCACCCACACTACCGCTGCCAGTATTACAACCACAACTAGTACTATCACAATCACTATCGCTACAACCATCACGACTATTACTGTTGCAATCACCATCACTAAAACCATCACCACTACCACTACTACTATCACCAGTACCACTATTGATACTACTTCTTACTACTTACTACGATTTGCTACTTACAATCACTACTTCTCTGCATTCTTCTTTTTCTTCTCAATCTTTTCCTGCCATCTTCCTCGCCTGTTCTTCCACTTCTCATAACTCATCTCGCTCATTCTTATTCTATTTCTTCTTTTTCTTCTGCACTTAGTTTTCTCATCTTTTTGCTGTTTCTCCTTGTATTCTCTTCATTGCAATTATTATTATCATTATTATTATTATTATTATTATTATTATTATTATTACTGTATTAACATTCATCTCCCACAGTTCTCATTATTTTTTTTCTCCCACTCCTTTCCCCTTTCTTCATTCAAAGATATTGACATCCGTCAGTTCTGCTATTTTTTGACAATGTAACCACCTCATTCTTGGGTTTTCAAATATTAAGTACTGTATACGTATTCAGAAGAGTTTATTTATTAGAATCGACGCTGTATTGTGTCAGCGTCTCCTTGTCATATATAAGTGAGCAATTTGTTTTTCGTCTAAACTGAATATATGTTTTAGTTAATTTCTTACTTAATCTATTATATAATAAACTAGTAATAACAAATCTCATTCCTAGGGATTGTAGTTTATTTCTCTCTTTCTTAATGTTTACGTTCTATATCTGTATGTGAATAACAGAAAAGTTCATAATATGTTCCCTTTGTATTGCAGGGTTTTACTTCTGTGCCATAAATTTGTAGGATAACATACCCGATATTAAACATTTAATGTGAGGAAACAGGATGCATGCCAAGAAATTTCAGAGAAGTTAAATATGGAGTTGAGGTAGCAAAAAAAATTAGGATGTAACGACTCCATTTTATTCTAAATTATAAAGAGAAACAGAAACCATCAGAAAGTGGAACAGAAGAAGTTGATTGCTCAAAATGCTTCAAAATGATGGCACACATAGCCTATCACTTTGTCAGCACCTTAAACTCAAATTTTGAGAACAAATGTTGATTTAATACAATAAATATTTATTTGACAATTTTTTAGTCTAAAAACTTGTCTTTAGAATAATACATTATGAAACCATTATAATAATCAATCGAACATGGACAAACATGTATATATAAAGACATGATAAAGAAGCTTACAGTATAATCATATTTGAAGTTAAAAGTTAAATTAAAAATTGTTAAATTTAACAAGTAGGATCTGTAAAACATTATCGTGTAACATAGGTTGGTTTAACATTAAATTTTATGACATATGGTTATGTTTAAAAATGTAACAACATATATTTGGTATTTTGATGATGCACTTGGGTTATTCTGTAATGATTATGCATAGCTAACTCGGTCGATCCTAGTATATGGGCATTATGGCCGTGCTGGATTGTTCGTTGTGTTGCTGCTCGTCTATTGGTTCGCCCGAGTTTTACTTCATAGTAAACTTTTAATTTTTTTACTTTAAATATAAGCTTCTGCATAAGTAAAATATGTATACATTGTTCATCCGTATCATTTATGTAGACCTGAAGATGACCAGTTCTTGATCGAAAAAGTTAGTCATATTCGATTGATTATCAAAATGGTTTTCCAATCCATTATTTTAATGATAAGTTTTCAGACTGAAAAATTGTCAAATAAATATTTATTATATAAAATCATAACTTATCTGAAAATATGACATTAAAAGTGTTGATTTAGTTTAAACACCTTGTTGCAGTAAATTATTCATATGAAACAATTTTCACTGGTGTAAATAGGTCTTTAGATATTCAACCAGATGCACGTGACGGATTATGAAATAGAGTTTTAACCTTAAATCTCTGGTAACATTTAAACAGGAGATATTATAATAAAAATTGTAATTATTTATTTCACATCACTTCTCAACTAATGGCGATGCTGATGATATCAGTTAATA
The DNA here is from genome assembly GCF_040183065.1 of Periplaneta americana. NCBI lineage: Eukaryota > Metazoa > Arthropoda > Insecta > Blattodea > Blattidae > Periplaneta > Periplaneta americana. The sequence continues at coordinate 92,280,961 of NC_091118.1, read as the reverse complement.
ATAAAGTCGTAATAGTGGGGTGAAACTGGCAGGGGCGTCCATAGTGTGCTGGACAACAATGCTCACAACTGTTTCTAACTACAAATCTCACACGATTTTTGGTAGAATGTTCTCAGTTGACTAAATCATCTCCACGTCATCTGGTACACCAGTTTTCTTTATTTCCTTACGTCTTTAAAAGTCGAGAGTTATAAATAGATAGAAGAAAAAGAAACAAAAACAGTGAGAAGAGAAAGTGACGCAGGCAGAGTGTTCACAAAACCTTTCTTACATCTCCAATGAATCAAATTAGTTGATTGAGTTATAAATGCTTTCACTTCAGAACATTTGTTAGACGTAATATAAAGTATTACATAACGCAATTCAAAACAGTAGGCTAATGATAAAATTAGCTTCGCAATCCGAAGTATGAATTGTGGCTGCTATCGGAAGATATTCCTACAGTTACTTACTACTCGTATTACTACAGTTACGATAGATTCTCACAGATTGATCTCCTGGGAGTATACTCGATAGTTTCGTTTTGATTCTGCACCTGATAAGATTTTAATTACAGCTGATGGAATTATAACAGGGGAAACGGAAGAACGGTACTTTAGAAAATTATCTTGTTCATTAGAAATAATTTATCTTTGAATCCATTGTTTATGAGCACTTGTCTCAGTCGTTAAAAATAGATGCTTTATTCGTCTGATTAATCGCGAACTGTTTGTTCCATTATGCGAACTTGAGAATACGAAGAAAATAGATATTTCGTTTAGTTGCAATAAGAATTAAAATTCTCTGTAAAAGAAAATTCAACAGAATTTTAATTACATCACAGTTAAAACGAAATATGAAATAACAAGCAATAAAACTTAATTTAATGAGAGTAACAATTCGACAAAACTAACAGACTACTAAAATTGCATAAAGAATGTAGTTAATCGAGAAAGAGTAAGAATTAATATTCAAATTAGATTAATTTTTAAACAAGAAATTATTTCACTTTCTCACTGAACTCCTTTCCCTTGTCACATACAAACAACCGTCGTATCTGCATGACTCGTAACAGTTTCTTAAAAGAATTGAGAAATATTATGTGGTTTTGCTTTTTCTTGCTACTTTCATTATCAGATGAATCGCGGTCATTTCCTTTGTTTAGAATTTAGTATGAGGAATATAATCAAGATATATATAACAACAAGGAAACTTCTCTGAAAAGAAGTGATGTCATTTCCTTAAACTTTCCCGAGGATACGCATTCTTCCTGTAATTCATAAAGCGACAATATCCTTTGCCACATTTCTACTAGTCACGTCACGTTCACTCTTACCGAGTCATCGGAGCTTGTAAACAATTCTTATGTTACAGTTTCCAGACGGGAGATGGCACCACTGCTCAAGAGTCAGGTTACCTCAAGAACGCGGGAAGCAGGGACTTGGAAGCACAGACAGTGCAGGGATCATACTCATATACATCACCAGAGGGCACTCCAATCACAGTGACGTACACTGCAGATGAGAATGGATTCCGCGCAGAAGGAGCTCACCTGCCTGTGGCGCCGCCTATACCAGAAGCGATCTTGAAATCGCTGGAGCTTATAGCTCGAACACAGCCAGGAGCAAGCGCAAATCTCGGCGCTTACGCTCAGCAAGGATACAACAGGCAACAATACAGATACTAATCTTCACACCAGTGCTACCAACTGCTTCCATTTAACTTTAAGATACTAGGATGCAATTATAAAGCTGTTTGCATTTTATCTTAAAATGCAAGACAGTAAGGTTACAACTAAGGAGACGTGTGTAATTCGAAAAATTATAACCAAAAAGTACGACGCAATATTACGAGAAAGGATACTGACAACCTGAAATTTTTGGAAATTTTAAAATTGAACTTTAAGTTATCTGAGCACCAAGTTGGACTATAATTATTCAGGACAGCCTCCAAATTAATAATGTTCTCCTTCTAAAGCGCAGTCTAATTTCTTGAACAGAAAATTGATGTAGGCTTAGAGTTCCCCACTAGATGGAAAAGATTTAATAATAGGTACTGTAAGAATTTGTATTTCAAAATTACAGATTGAAATGACCCTTCACTAACAACCAATAATGTATGTAATTTAATTAAAAAAGAACATTTAGTTCTTTTGAAGAGTACATAATATCATGAGTCTAATGAAACGTAACTGGTGTCTTATTATTTGCTTTGCTAGAAATGAGCATCAAGATTGTCAGCTGTGATGACAATTGCAGACATAGTAGTGATAAAGTTGTCGTAGTTTTTATAACAAAATGTAGTATGTTCAAAGTCGATGCGAATATGTATGAGTGAGTGAAATTAGTTTTCTTTTTTTTTAACGTCATTATATCGTTATCTGCGACATTATACAAAATCAGGTATTATAATCTCTGGTACAGAACCAGAAACAAAATTTAAGCCGCTTGAATTTTGTTCCTGGTCTGTATGGGTAACAGCCTAATTCAACATTACACCAATAGAGTCTCGAGTAAGACAACCATTTTTAATTTCCGTTAGGGACCTATAGTTAATAGTCACTACAATCTGATTTTTTTTTTTTTGGAAAGGGATTAACTGAACAATACAAACATCACGACTATGATACATTTGTGATATTTCAGTGTTAGTATACACAAATTATTTCTTTTATTCTTATAGTTTCCTTATTAAGGAAATAATTTTAATGTAGCGCTCGTCATCCCGACATAACTGCAAGTAGAAACTACATCTACTAAGTACTATAACCTCTACTATGAAGACTAGATCTTAACACAAATAACAGTTTCTGAAAGGGAATGGAATAAAGTTTCGCCGACGAAATCATACACTTCTCTGTTCAGTATAATTACATTCGACACGCTTTATTATAGGCATATTCCCTATAACATTATGTTCTCTTGTGACAGGACAGATATTTTAATATAGAGTTCTAATATTTGTATGTAAATCATTTCGAATATTAAATTAATGTATTAATAAAAATAATATATTAACTCTAAAATTTAAAATTGAGTCACAAAATTCTATGACGCCTGTGCATGAGAAAAGAAAATGTAACCTGAAAATATAAATTTTGAAAGATGTACGGGTATGCTTTATAAATTAAAGTTATCTGTTATAACTTTTAAGGAAGTCAATATTTAAATATCTATAATTCAAATGGGTCAGACAACAATACAAATCTTGGGTGAAAAACAATTACTGGATATTTCCGTAGTTTATTACTGAAATAACAGTAACACGAACTCTAACTTAATACTAAAATAACATTGAGGAATAAAACTTACTATACATCTGTAAGTTAAAATTCGGACTTCAGAATAATAAAATTCCCATAAATGCTTCCCTTATCAAAAGAGGTAGGCATTGTTGGTGAGCTGTCTGTACACAGAAAATATTGTATAAATAAAAGTATTAATTTATTTCAATATTAATATTCAACTTAGAACTTGGTCAATATTTTATGAAGACCTAATTTTATTGCTAGCGAAATCTATTCTGACGTAACCATATGCTGTAGTCCATTCTTAACTAAAAAGAAGACCTTCATAAAGTTTTGAATATAGAATATGAAGTAATTTATCTTTATTACCATGAGGCTAGGTGTTGTAATTTGTTCGACGTCAATGTTCCAAACCTAGCGATATATTTTTTTAATACCCTCTTGAAAATGAATTAATTTTGAATTCCGACGATATTTCTCGAAGTCAGTAAACTATCTGATACTCTATAGGTAACTATTACAATTTTCTTTCGTAAGCGCTGTAGTTTCTTCGATGTTTCTGGCGAGAAGATGAATTAGTTTCTCTTTCTTTTTATTTTTATTGAGTACAAATTTATTTCACGATCTAAAACGATTAATTAAAACTACTATAAAATTAAATTTTCCCTTAAAGGTAAATAAATATTACAATTGCTTAAGTAGTTCATAATATCCGAGTCACGAATGTCTTGTAATTAATTAATTTTATAAAACTGAGTGGGAAGTAATTAAAAAATTGTCTGATATCTTAGGTTAAAGAAGTGCCTAATGGACTTAACATTAAATATCGTGGAGTCCTATTAGATCCTGATAATGTGTTTAAACCCTAAGTTGCATATTTTAAAGTGTGTGAAATGTGGTGTATATGTTGATTAACTTATGTGTATATTTTCTAATAAAATTATAGAGCAATACATACATTCATTCATTTTCATTCATAGCCTAAGGGCAGATCTTTCGCTACAAATCTAGCTTCCTCCAATCTTTCGTATTTTCTGCCTTCCTCTTTGTCTTCTAATATGATCCATATATCTTAATGTCGTCTATCATCTGATATCTTCTTCTGCCCCGAACTCTTTTCCCGTTCACCATTCCATCCAGTGCATCTTTCAGTAGAAGTTTCTTCTCAGTCAGTGACCCAACCAATTCCTTTTCCTCATCCTGATCAGTTTCAGCATCTTAAAGCAAACGAGGGTGACAAACATTATGAACAGTAATTTTATTTCGTTACATCTGAAATTCGAATACTGATGTATATATTTTTCATGTATTCTCGTGTTCCCTTAAATATTCTCATAATCTGTTGTAAATCATAGCCATCCCTACCCTCCAACGGGATGACGTTGCAAACATCGTATTCCTAATTAATTTTTTATTACTGTAATGAGATATTTCAAGAGAAGTCACCACAGGAACTTTCTACAGTTGATACCAATGCGTGAGTATATCTACAATCCTAATTAGCTTTTTTTTTTAGATTTTTTTTAATTCCATGTTAATATATTTCTAGGGTAATAGTAAGAGCATTGAGAATTTCGTAATTTTTAAAGAGCAATTGATTTTTAAGAATTTTATTCTCGATAACATGTACCGAAATTGTATTTATTATAGTAATTAGCAGGGGCAGGTATTTACGATTAATTTTATCATTTGTGTTTTTTAATATTGGTGTTGGCGGAGATTGTTGGAATTTCATTTGTACTCTTGATGGAGACGAATGGAAATTTTGGAAAATATAATTATTTAGGAATTGGAGTATTAACTCAGTATGAATATTACTTTCCAAATAATTAACATTACAGGTTCGTTGGATTCTGGTAAAGGTACAGTATGGCCAATAGACAATATTTGTTGGATTGAGACTGTATTTAATACACATTCATTAAAAGCGAAAAAAAACTTTCAGCCCTCAAATTAACACTTTCAAATTATTAGTGAAATGTTGAATTCTCGTCTTTTGAGTTCACTAATATAAACATAACACCTGGAATACCATATGTAGTAGCCTACTTGGATATATAACAAATTCAAGTGAAAAAAATTCGAAAAAACTCGGAATATGATATTCACTATGAAACAACCCAATAGTAATAATTCGCGAATATGTTCATATTTCGCTATTAGAACTCTGTTTCGCGATTTGTCGCGATTGTTTTATTCGCATATTTTTAATAAGAATCACTTAATTCGTAAAGATTAGTAAAAATCTATAGTATATCTATTAAGTCGTGATTTTCGCGATCTCCACAAATACCCGGCCCATGTGATTAGTTTAACTGCTGTGTAATATGTATAATGATATAGCATGTGACATATAATGCAGTATTTTTTTCTATTTACTAATTCACTTTATCTCATTATGTTTATTTTCTTTCCCAAACTTGTTCGTATAACATTAATATATATATATATATATATATATATATATATCCATGTATGGTGGGTCCCTATCACCACGGCATGGCGCGTCCTCAGGTTGCGGATAGAGGAGACGGCCTCCAGATATGGAGGGTAGCTGCGAATATATTGAATAAGCAGTCGTGGACAGCCGATAAGGGGTGGTCCTCCAGCTTGGGGGTTGGGCGAAGGGCTAACAACCCATCACCGTAAAAAACAGCTTGTTACGAATTCCTACAGTAAGCCTCGGAATAGGACTGATTCTCTGGCACGACCACAGCAAAGGAATAAGGTTTTGAGATTTGGCACTTGGAACGTAACTAGTCTTTATAGAACAGGAGGGGTAACATTAGTAGCAAAAGAACTAGCTAGATATAGAATAGACTTTGTGGGAGTACAAGAGGTTAGGTTAGATGGGAATGGCATATCACAAATAGGAGATTACTTGTTGTATTATGGCGAAGGAAACAATAATCACCAATTAGGAACAGGATTCTTTGTACATAAAAGAATAAAATCAGCAGTAAAAAAGGTCGAATTTATCAGTGACAGGTTATCATATTTAGTACTTAAGGGTAGATGGTGCGACATCATAGTTATAAATGCTCACGCCCCTACAGAAGAGAAAGACGACTATATAAAGGATAGCTTCTATGAGGAATTGGAACATACTTTTGATCAGTTCCCTAGATATCATATGAAAATTTTATTGGGGGATTTCAATGCTAAAGTAGGACGGGAGGATATTTTTAGACCAACTATTGGAAAAGAGAGCCTACACGCAATTAGTAGTGACAATGGAGTTAGATTAGTCAACTTTGCCACATCGAAAAATTTAATTGTCAAAAGTACAACATTCCCCCATAAGGATATACATAAATATACTTGGACTTCTCCAGATGGATTTACACACAACCAAATAGATCACATCTTGATAGATAAACGGAGACATACTAGTATAGTAGATATTCGAACTTTCAGGGGTGCAGACTGTAATTCTGACCATTATTTGGTGATTGGAGAATTAAGAGAAAGATTATCAGTAGCCAAGCGAGTAGAGCAACAAGTTAATATTACTAAATTCAATATTTTGAAATTAAAGGACGAGGAAGCTAAGCAAAATTATCAGGTCGAAAATTCGAATAGGTTTGCCACTTTAGAAAGTTCCGACGAAGTTGAGAAAGAATTAGATGTTAATAGCGTGTGGGAAAATATCAGAGATAGTATCAAAATTGCAGCTGAGCAGAGCATAGGTTATTATGAAACTAAGAAAAAGAAACCGTGGTTTGATGAAGATTGTTGCATGGTAGTAGAAAGAAGGAAACAGGCGAAATTGAAATTCTTACAGGATCCAGTTGAGGAGGAGAGAGATAATTATTTCAATGAAAGACGGGAAGCAAGTCGTACACTTAGGAATAAAAAGAGAGGTTACTTGAAGGAAAAACTGAATGAGGTAGAAACAAATAGTAAGAATAAAAACATTAGAGATTTATATAAGGGTATAAAGGAATTTAAGAACGGATATCAGCCAAGGGTAAACGTGATCAAGGATGAGAATGGTGACTTGCTTGCAGACTCTCCATCAATCCTAAACAGATGGAAAAACTATTTTGCGCAACTACTAAATGTACATAGGCCAAATAGAAATGATCGGGACGATATTGAAATACAAACTGCTGAGCCATTTATACCCGAGCCCACGCTTTCAGAAGTCGAAATTGCGATAGAAAATCTGAAAAAGTACAAGTCTCCAGGTATCGATCAAATTCCAGCAGAATTAATACAAGAGGGTGGAAGTGCATTATATAGCGAAATTTATAAACTTGTACTTGCTATTTGGGAAAAGGAAATTGTACCAGAACAATGGAAGGAGTCCATAATTGTACCTATTTTTAAAAAGGGGGACAAAACCAACTGTGGTAACTTTCGAGGAATATCACTTTTGTTGACGTCGTACAAAATTTTGTCCAATATTCTTTTGAGGAGATTAACTCCGTACGTAGATGAAATTATTGGGGATCATCAGTGCGGTTTTCGGCGTAATAGATCGACTATTGATCAGATTTTTTGTATTCGGCAGATAATGGAGAAAAAATGGGAGTATAAGGGTACAGTACATCAGTTATTCATAGATTTCAAAAAGGCATATGACTCGGTTAAGAGGGAAGTATTATATGATATTCTTATTGAATTTGGTATTCCCAAGAAACTAGTTCGATTAATTAAAATGTGTCTCAGTGAAACATACAGCAGAGTCCGTATAGGTCAGTTTCTATCTGATCCTTTTCCAATTCACTGCGGGCTAAAGCAGGGAGATGCACTATCACCTTTACTTTTTAACTTCGCTTTAGAATATGCCATTAGGAAAGTTCAGGATAACAGGCAGGGTTTGGAATTGAACGGGCTACATCAGCTTCTTGTCTATGCAGATGACGTGAATATGTTAGGAGAAAATCCACAAACGATTAGGGGAAACACGGAAATTTTACTTGAAGCAAGTAAAGCGATCGGTTTGGAAGTAAATCCCGAAAAGACAAAGTATATGATTATGTCTCGTGACGGGAATATTGTACGAAATGGAAATATAAATATTGGAGATTTATCCTTCGAAGAGGTGGAAAAATTCAAATATCTTGGAGCAACAGTAACAAATATAAATGACACTCGGGAGGAAATTAAACGCAGAATAAATATGGGAAATGCGTGTTATTATTCGGTTGAGAAGCTCTTATCATCCAGTCTGCTGTCCAAAAATCTGAAAGTTAGAATTTATAAAACAGTTATATTACCGGTTCTTCTATATGGCTGTGAAACTTGGACTCTCACTCTGAGAGAGGAACATAGGTTAAGGGTGTTTGAGAATAAGGTGCTTAGGAAAATATTTGGGGCTAAGCGGGATGAAGTTACAGGAGAATGGAGAAAGTTACACAACACAGAACTGCACGCATTGTATTCTTCACCTGATATAATTAGGAACTTGAAATCCAGACGTTTGAGATGGGCAGGGCATGTAGCACGTATGGGCGAATCCAGAAATGCATATAGAGTGTTAGTTGGGAGACCGGAGGGAAAAAGACCTTTAGGGAGGCCGAGACGTAGATGGGAGGATAATATTAAAATGGATTTGAGGGAGGTGGGGTATGATGATAGAGACTGGCTTAATCTTGCACAGGATAGGGACCGATGGCGGGCTTATGTGAGGGCGGCAATGAACCTTCGGGTTCCTTAAAAGCCATTTGTAAGTAAGTAAGTATATATATATATATATATATATATAATTTCTTTCTATTTCACTTTCCTCTTTTTCATTTTATTTCGCCTGCCGTGCCAGGTTTGTAATGGAAAAGTTATTATGAAAGAAAATTCTATCGAGTAGTTAGATTTTCTATTCTTGGTAGCTTGGAACAGTACTCTAATTTATTAAAGAATATGTGAATGTCTTCAATGTTTAGTCTAATTCGTTCACTTTTCTTTATATTCCTTTTTTTCTCGATTTTCCCATCATTTTCTTTCTTATGTTTCCCCTTTTGATCTCCGTACACTTCTTGCTACTACATATCATCATCATCATCATCATCATCATCATCATCATTTCTTCATTTCACTGAAAGCCATTAATGGTATTAAAGATTTTACTACATTCTCCAGGTGCCTGTATTTAAAGCTGAATCTCTCACGGTTGTAAAACATCGTGCTGGTCGTAAACAAATAACCACTCATGCTCTCGGCCCGTTTCCATGGCAAACTTACTCTGTTGCCCAATTTCATCTCTTTCTTTCACATTTCCGCATCCCTTGCTCTTTATCCTTAATGTAGGTATGAGTTTCTCGTGCAAGTGCTATGCATGAGCTGCTTATGCTACATTATAAGTTAGTATTTAGGTTGCTGAATGTAATCTATTGAAATAATTTAGTTCTGCACTGTTCGTTTTCATTCCATTTAACATTTAAGAAACGTACTTACTTACTTACAAATGGCTTTTAAGGAACCCGAAGGTTCATTGCCGCCCTCACATAAGCCCGCCAGTGGTCCCTATCCTGTGCAAGATTAATCCAGTCTCTATCATCATACCCCACCTCCCTCAAATCCATTTTAATATTATCCTCCCATCTACGTCTCGGCCTCCCTAAAGGTCTTTTTCCCTCCGGTCTCACAACTAACACTCTATATGCATTTCTGAATTCGCCCATATGTGCTACATGCCCTGCCCATCTCAAACGTCTGGATTTAATGTTCCTAATTATGTCAGGTGAAGAATACAATGCGTGCAGTTCTGTGTTGTGTAACTTTCTCCATTCTCCTGTAACTTCATCCCGCTTAGCCACAAATATTTTCCTAAGCACCTTATTCTCAAACACCCTGAACCTATGTTCCTCTCTCAGAGTGAGAGTCCAAGTTTCACAACCATACAGAAGAACCGGTAATATAACTGTTTTATAAATTCTAACTTTCAGATTTTTGGACAGCAGACTGGATGATAAGAGCTTCTCAACCGAATAATAACACGCATTTCCCATATTTATTCTGCGTTTAATTTCCTCCCGAGTGTCATTTTTTTTTTGTTACTGTTGCTCCAAGATATTTGAATTTTTCCACCTCTTCGAAGGATAAATCTCCAATTTTTATATTTCCATTTCGTACAATATTCTGGTCACGAGACATAATCATATACTTTGTCTTTTCGGGATTTACTTCCAAACCGATCGCTCTACTTGCTTCAAGTAAAATTTCCGTGTTTTCCCTAATCGTTTGTGTATTTTCTCCTAACATATTCACGTCATCCGCATAGACAAGAAGCTGATGTAACCCGTTCAATTCCAAACCCTGCCTGTTATCCTGAACTTTCCTAATGGCATATTCTAGAGCGAAGTTAAAAAGTAAAGGTGATAGTGCATCTCCCTGCTTTAGCCCGCAGTGAATTGGAAAAGCATCAGATAGAAACTGACCTATACGGACTCTGCTGTATGTTTCACTGAGACACATTTTAATTAATCCAACTAGTTTCTTGGGAATACCAAATTCAATAAGAATATCATATAATACTTCCCCTTAACCGAGTCATACGCCTTTTTGAATTCTATGAATAACTGATGTACTGTACCCTTATACTCCCATTTTTTCTCCATTATCTGTCGAATACAAAAAATCTGATCAATAGTCGATCTATTACGCCGAAAACCGCACTGATGATCCCCAATAATTTCATCTACGTACGAAGTTAATCTTCTCAAAAGAATATTGGACAAAATTTTGTACGACGTCAACAAAAGTGATATTCCTCGAAAGTTACCACAGTTGGTTTTGTCCCCCTTTTTAAAAATAGGTACAATTATGGACTCCTTCCATTGTTCTGGTACAATTTCCTTTTCCCGAATAGCAAGTACAAGTTTATAAATTTCGCTATATAATGCACTCCCACCCTCTTGTATTAATTCTGCTGGAATTTGATCGATACCTGGAGACTTGTACTTTTTCAAATTTTCTATCGCAATTTCGACTTCTGAAAGCGTGGGTTCGGGTATAAATGGCTCAGCAGTTTGTATTTCAAATTCGTCCCGATCATTTCTATTTGGCCTATGTACATTTAGTAGTTGCGCAAAATAGTTTTTCCATCTGTTTAGGATTGATGGAGAGTCTGCAAGCAAGTCACCATTCTCATCCTTGATCACGTTTACCCTTGGCTGATATCCGTTCTTAAATTCCTTTATACCCTTATATAAATCTCGAATGTTTTTATTCTTACTATTTGTTTCTACCTCATTCAGTTTTTCCTTCAAGTAACCTCTCTTTTTATTCCTAAGTGTACGACTTGCTTCCCGTCTTTCATTGATATAATTATCTCTCTTCTCCTCAACTGGATCCTGTAAGAATTTCAATTTTGCCTGTTTCCTTCTTTCTACTACCATGCAACAATCTTCATCAAACCACGGTTTCTTTTTCTTAGTTTCATAATAACCTATGCTCTGCTCAGCTGCAATTTTGATACTATCTCTGATATTTTCCCACACGCTATTAACATCTAATTCTTTCTCAACTTCGTCAGAACTTTCTAAAGTGGCAAACCTATTCGAAATTTCGACCTGATAATTTTGCTTAGCTTCCTCATCCTTTAATTTCAAAATATTGAATTTAGTAATATTGACTTGTTGCTCTACTCGCTTGGCTACTGATAATCTTTCTCTTAATTCTCCAATCACCAAATAATGGTCAGAATTACAGTCTGCACCCCTGAAAGTTCGAATATCTACTATACTAATATGTCTCCGTTTATCTATCAAGATGTGATCTATTTGGTTGTGTGTCAATCCATCTGGAGAAGTCCAAGTATATTTATGTATATCCTTATGGGGGAATGTTGTACTTTTGACAATTAAATTTTTCGATGTGGCAAAGTTGACTAATCTAACTCCATTGTCACTACTAATTGCGTGTAGGCTCTCTTTTCCAATAGTTGGTCTAAAAATATCCTCCCGTCCTACTTTAGCATTGAAATCCCCCAATAAAATTTTCATGTGATATCTAGAGAACTGATCAAAAGTATGTTCCAATTCCTCATAGAAGCTATCCTTTATATGGTCGTCTTTCTCTTCTGTAGGGGCGTGAGCATTTATAACTATGATGTTGCACCATCTACCCTTAAGTACTAAATATGATAACCTGTCACTGATAAATTCGACCTTTTTTACTGCTGATTTTATTCTTTTATGAAGAAAGAATCCTGTTCCTAATTGGTGATTATTGTTTCCTTCCCCATAATACAACAAGTAATCTCCTATTTGTGATATGCCATTCCCATCTAACCTAACCTCTTGTACTCCTATGAAGTCTATTCTATATCTAGCTAGTTCTTTTGCTACTAATGTTACCCCTCCTGTTCTATACAGACTAGTTACGTTCCAAGTGCCAAATCTCAAAACCTTATTCCTTTGGTGTGGTCGTGCCAGAGAATCAGTCATATTCCGAGGCTTATTATAGGGATACGTAACAAGCTGTTTTTTACGGTGATGGGTTGTTAGCCCTTCGCCCAACCCCCAAGCTGGAGGACCACCCCTTATCGGCTGTCCACGACTGCTTATTCAATATATTCGCAGCTACCCTCCATATCTGGAGGCCGTCTCCTCTATCCGCAACCTGAGGACGCGCCATGCCGTGGTGATAGGGACCCACAATACATGGATTTAAGAAACGTATAGGCCAAATATTCAAATAATTTTTTTCCCATTATTTTAAAATTCAATAACAACTTTCATGGTGTTTAAATTATTTTTATATTATTATAATAATAATAATGATAATAATAATAATGATTTATTTAACCTGGCAGAGTTAAGGCCATACAGCCTTCTCTAACACTCAACCAGGAGTAAAGACTGCGTTACAAAAACACTACAAATTTACAAATTACACTACAATTTTACACACAAAATTGAATAAGATAATAATAATAATAAAAAATAAACAACAAATAAGAAGAAATCGGACATAATATATAACATACAGAAAGAAAGAAAAAAGCATAATAATATGTCAACAGCAGGTCAAAATAAATGAGGCATACAAAAAAAAGACAATTATTCATAATAATAATAATAATAATAATAATAATAATAATAATAATAATAATCAAATAAGAATAGTAATAATTATGGTGATGATGATAATAATAATAATAATAATAATAGTAATAGTAATATTAGTAATAAAATAGTGCAGTACAAAGTATACAGTGAATACAATATTTCTAAGTACACACAATAAGGAAAATTAAGATTATATATAGCTCATCTTATCACATTAGAGATATAACATTATCGGAAAATATGAAAACAAAAATATAAAATAAGTTGAATATCATTAGAACATAAAAAAAAATGTGAAAACGTGGAAACATGCAATACAACACTTGTCATAATAGTAAGTTAGTTTGGCAACTCGTCATAAGATAATTTTCTAACTTTGATTTGAAAGAATTCAATGTTCGGCAGCCCTTGACTTCAGGCGGCAGAGAGTTCCAGTGACGAGAGGTAGCAACAGTGAAGGATGAGGAATACAGAGACGATGCGTGAAGTGGAATTTCTAGCGTGTTATCGCGTTGTGATCGAGTATTAATATTATGATAGCGAGAGAGAGTATGAAATCGAGCGAATAAATTATAGGGGGATGAAGAGTGCATAATTCGATATAAGAGAGAAAGTGAGTGCAGATTTCTCCTCTCATGTAACCTAAGCCATGATAACTTCTTGAAAGAAGGTGAGATATGATCATAGTATCGAACATTACAAATGAAGCGGACGCACGCGTTATGAACACGCTGTAGTTTCTGAGCGGAATCAATCCTGAGATCACTGAACAAAACGTCGCAATAATCGAAGTGAGGTAGAATGAGTGTCTGTACCAGCGTCTGTTTTAATTTAGATTGATAATGATACAATCTTTTTAGTGAATGGAGAATAGAGAATGCCTTCTTACATGTATATTTAATATGCGTATCCCAATTGAGATTAGATTCGAAATGTACTCCGAGATTTTTGACGGTAGAGCTAAACGGGATGATTGTTTTATTCAGTTTCACAGGCGGAATATTCAGGTCGTTGACTTCAGGAATTAATCTACGGTTCGCGAACAGAATAGCCTGTGATTTACATGCGTTTAGGTTAAGCCCAAATTGTTGAGACCAGGAAGAGATGGAATCAAGATCTTCATTCAGACTATTAACGCTATCGTTTAGTGCGTCGGGACGGGCTGAAATATACAATTGAACGTCGTCTGCATATATTTGATATCTGCAGTGCTTAAATGAGTTGGAAATTCCATTTATATAAATAGAGAAGAGCAAGGGGCCTAATACTGATCCCTGAGGAACTCCTGTATCTACAGTACGCCAGGATGAGAAACGATTATTAGATATGACACGCTGCTGGCGGCCAGTAAGGTAGGAGTACATCCAGGTGATAGCACTATCAGAAAGGTGTAGCGTTTGTAGTTTAGTTAATAGTAGATCGAAGTCAACAGAATCAAAGGCTTTGCTATAGTCCAATAAAACTAGTACAGTAGCCTGTCGTTTATCCATGGCTGCGCGTATGTCCTCAGTAACATTCAGCAAAGCAGTAGAAGTGCTATGGCCATTTCTGAATCCTGATTGTAAAGGGTCTAAAAGATTAAATTCTATTAGGTAGTCTGACAACTGCTTATGAATGATGCGTTCCAGAGCTTTAGATAAAACGGGAAGAATGGAGATTGGCCTATAGTCTTTTGCAGAAGTAGGTGAATTTACTTTAGGAAGTGGGCGTACCAAGGCTGTTTTCCAGAGTTGCGGATAAACAGACGTGATAATTGAAGAATTGAAAATATGAGTTATTACGGGAAGCACGACATCGACTAACTTATTGATAAAGACTATGCTTATGTTATCAGTGCCTTGTGCTTTAGATTTAATGCTTTTAAGAGCCCTTCTTACTTCAGAATCAGTAATGTGCGAGAAGAAAAATTTTTCGCGAGAAGGTGGGGGATTAGCTAGGAGAGTATTAATTGTATTTCGTTTTGACTGTTTTTCAGGTCGTATAGTGGGAGGTGAGGTAAAGTATTCATTGAGTTTATCAAGCGGTATGTTTATAACTTCAGCTTCTGATGCTTTCTTCCCTACTCCCATATCACGTAAGTTATTCCAAAGACACCGAGGGGGAATGGACGGGTCGACGAGACTCAGGGCGTGACGGCGTTTAGCATTCCTAATGCTTTGTGTGGTTTTGTTTCTAAGTTTTATTGTAGTTGTTAAAGTTTTCGGCAGATTATTATTACTATTATTATTATTATTATTATTATTATTATTATTATTATTATTATTATTACGAATATTTCGCATGTATGCTGTTATTTAGACATGTCCATTATGGCGAAATACATCAACCATAGATTGCAATATCACAGTTAAAAAGGAAACGTAGTTAAAATGTAATTTCGGTTCACCATTTCTAATCACTTGTTACTTACACATGGTTAGCTGATACCTCATTTAATGAGAGTAAAGATTGTGATGGTATACTGTTTAAAAAAATTACACAAATAAAACATCCACACCAATTGCGAAGGTGACAAACAACGTCTAAAATCGACTGCGCTTATTCCGTACTACATCTAATTGAACGTATCCTGTATTTTTGTGTTACATGTGTTTGTCTTTTGACGCTGTTACGTTCTGGAATTGAGTATATTTGTTTTTCGATGTTGTTAAAATCTTACAAAATGGAAAATAAAAAGCGAAAATGACTATATTTCTACATGAGTCTGAAACAGTGGCAGATATAATTACTAGACCTAGACAAAAACATGTAATATGGGAAAAAGGCAGAATATCCAAAAGGAAAATGATGAAACATAAATTTTTATTTCGTTGGTTACTTAACGAGGCTAGGTTATTTAGCGCTGATGGGATTGGTGATACCGAGATGGGACCGAGGATTTGCCAGATTACCTGACATTCGCCTTACGGCTGGAGGAAACTTCGGAAAAAACCCAACCAGGCAAACAGCCCAAGCGCGAATCGAACCCGCACCCGAGCGGAAATCCTGATCGGCAGGCAAGCGCCTTGGCAAACTGAACTACGCCGGTGTCTATGAAGCATAAATCACAAGGAGATAAATGCGAATGTGTGTACCATCTACGATCCGTTACACGAGGAATCTGTGCAATATTTTAGAATCCATTCACAACTTCACTTCAGACTGTGATGTAGGAAAAGAGACATACCTTAAGTCAAGCGATGATATTACATTGTTTACGTCATGAATGATTCGTACCATTAGACGCCGGCTAGGGTATGCTCGGTCGCTCTGCTCAGCATATCCGCTCATGCAATTTCTACTTTTTGATATTATTATTATTATTATTATTATTATTATTATTATTATTATTATTATTATTCATTCCAAGTTCTAGGCAGGATGCCTTAGACCACGACGTCACGGCGCGGAACACAAAATTATATTGCGAGTTTATAATTGCAGGTGGCGCAGTTTATAACTTGGACGTCGGATGTTTAGGCTCGTTTAGCGTAGGTTGAAACATACGTTCTTTAATGCACCTAGTTTTAGGCAATATCATCGCTCGAGAGTTTTTTGTGTTGTATACATTTAAGGATTTTTACATATAATTGTTGCAACCTATCCTATTCGACCCTAAAAATCCGAGGTCTAAACATGAGCATGCCTCAAGAATTTCAAAAGCCGGCGCCTATGATTCGCAATGCAATTCTGTGCATTTGTGTGGTGTTCCCTCTTAAAATACTAGAAACACAGATTGCATAGAAACATAATGTTGTAAGCAACCTGTATATAGGAGAATTTTTTTTTTTACTGTTTGTGGGATGTTCTGCTGCATCAGATGGATCCATTAGAAGTAACACGAATATTTCCACTAACTACATCTCCCCCGGTCTTTTCTGTTACATAATTTCTCATAAGGATTCCCTCCTTCCATTAACACAATTTCGTCGTCCTCGGTAGCGTAGTTGGTATAGCGCTGGTCTTCTATGCTCGAGATTGCGGGTTCGATCACGGCCGAGGTCGATGGCATTTAGGTGCGCTTAAATGCATATATATTATTTATATATTATTATTTTTTTAATGTACCGAAGTACATATGATATTTCCATGCAGATATTCTGCGTCATCATACGATGAAAGAGTAATGGAACGGAGAAAAATTCTCTCCGGCGCCGGGATTTGAACCCAGGTTTTCAGCTCTACGTGCTGATGCTTTATCCAGTAAGCCACACCGGATACCCACCCCGGCGCCGGACAGAATCGTCTCAGATTAAGTTCCAACTCTTGGGTTCCCTCTAGTGGCCGCCCTCTGCACTACGTCATAGATGTCTATGAACGTAGGACTGAAGTCCACACATGTACTGAGGTGCACTCGTTATGAGTGACTAGTTGGCCGGCGCCGGAGAGAATTTTTCTCCGTTCAATTACTCTTTCATCGTGCTTAAATACGACAAGCTCATATCAGTAGATTTACTGGCATGTAAAAGAACTCCTGTGGGACAAAATTCCGGCACACTGGCGACGCAGTTGCAAGCGTCGTTAAATAAACAATAATTTGAATTTCAACACAATTTCATGCTCACCACCATCCCTCCAATGAGTCCCAATACAATAATTTGTCTTGGAAATGATCAGTTTTGATTAACAATTTTATTTCACGAATAATCATGATTAATTATTTCCCTTAACCGTTCGAATATGTGTAGGTTAGAGATTATCGTGGTTTACCTGCTGTCTTAACCGAGATTGATGCACCGTAAAAATGTTTACCCAGGGGTTAGATAGCAATTTTAACCGATGGTTACACTAACCGACGTTGATTCACGTGGTTATTAGAGTTGAAATTAAATATTCAAATTACTGCTGAAGATCAGCTTATCACAACACAAATCACCACGTGCTGTACCTTCAATATTTGTCAAAGATTATCCCTGTCAAAATTCAACTATGGTTGGATTCATTCTACTGAAAAGCGTGAGATATATTAGAAGCACACGTCGGCGACAAATGGACGGAAGACTAATAATAATATAAGTGGCTCTAGTTGTGAAAGAGCTGCGGAGACTTGCACCTTCCCACGCGTTCCTGGGACCCTGCTGGAAACGTGTGGCGAATTGATTCGAGTGTTTCACGCTTGCGTAACATAGAAGCAATATTTCACTGCATTAAGATGGGAATTCGCTGAGGAAAGCAATTTATCTTCTCTTCAATCGGAATCTTCTGTAGGTAATACATTTACAAACATGTTAATAGGCCTATTTCCGTAATACGGTACATGAGCAATATTAATGCTACGAGGAAACCATGGTTGTGTGTTCGAATCCCCAATAGGTTATAAATATTTATCATTGTTTTATTACGATTTGGAATAAACTGCGAATTTTTTGGGAAGTTGGGATCTAGAAAAAATTGTGCAAAATATCGTAAAAGTAAACATATGTCCCAAAGAGGCGTATGTTTGAAAATGACAAATGCACCGGCATGTTAGAGAGGCGAGATAAAATCCCGATGAATGTAATCTGTAATAATTCATGGAGGAAATATATAATTTTAGTGCTATTCTGAAAAGCAATGGTAGAGTAATGTAACATCCACGACATATCTGTATAACAGAATTCCTAGGTTAAAAATTGGATGGAAGCGAGGTATTCGCTTTCAATCAAGAGTTGACATTCAAAGAGCTTTAGATTGATCAGTGAGAGAGATATCCAGAAATGCTGCTGCAGATAGAGTCCGCCGTCTTTCAAGAATTTAGTAACGTATTGTTGTCAGGATGTGATACTATATTTGAAGTAAGTAATGTCAAAAGTAACGTAGACAAATTTAGTGTGAAACATTAACTATCTTCCCATTACTTTTCGAATGCCCTAGTAGTTGCTGGTGTTAAGTATAGGCCTACTCAATGTGACCGAGAAATGGTCGACAAATATTTGCTGCAACACTCTCTCAGGGATATGATTCTTTCACGCGCCGTAAATATAGGAAACGGGCTTCCCAACTTTACTTCTCTTTCGGAAGAAATCTTGTTAAGGAATTTATTGCTTTTAAAATTCATCGCCCTCAGCCGGATTTGCACCCGTGAACCTCGGATCCAGCGGTCAGTATGGAAACCTCAAGGCCACTTAGGGCTATAATGCGAAGGTACGATGATTTTGAATTGACAAGTAGATAGGTATCTTCAAGAGATCTATCATCACGTACGATACGTGCTGAGATCTAATCCATGTCTCCAGAATACAGGGTCCCTCACCTGGCCGATTCGGTTGTTGTAATTATTTTAACCATAAAGTATATTATCAGCAACAAGAATAAACAAGCGAGTAAGCAAGTTTTAAATCGAAGCAGCGACCTACATTTTTTAATGAGCCTCCCGAAGCAATCACCGCTAGATGGCAGTATTATCCAGATTCGAAGGTGATCAATGTGCTCACAACAGGTACAAGCGAAACAAAGAAGCAGCAATTGTAAATGATGGTACCTGTGCATGAGAGTACCATTGTCGAGCAGCGCTCCGTTATATGATTTTTCGGGACAAGAAGTTTGAAAGCAAAATAATGATGTTCATAAAGAAGTGCTGTCCGTGTATGATGAGCATTGCCTGTCACGTCAAGCTGTCTATAATTGGATGCAGAATTTTTCTGAATGGTTTATAAGTATCGAATACTGAGTCAGTCGGCCAGTGGAGATTATTATGACGGCAAATAGCAACTTGATCCATGTAGACAGGTTAGTGGGGGCGACAAATGATAGCCCGAGTAATCACAGATGATGAGTCTTGGGTACATCATTACCAATCCGAGTGCAGATTATTACGAAGGCAAATGTGCAACAGATTGTAACTTAATCAGAGTAGTCAGGATAAAGGGGAACGATATGATAGGCCGGATAGTCACAGATGATGAGTCTTGAGTGCATTATTAACAACCAGAGACATAATATGTGTCAATGCTTGGATCAAGTAACCAATGGTATACTAATGCAAAGGAGTCGACATCTTGCAACTGTTCTTTCTTTGTTTCGCTTGTACTCAGATAGATAATATTGCAACTTAGCGGTAATAGCTTCAGGAGCCACATTCAAGAATTAGGTCTCTAGTTCAATTTGTTACTTACCTACTGACTATTCCTCGTATTTTAGGTCAAAATGAAACAGTTCAGAGAATTTGAAACGAATAATCACTGCCAAACTATATGATACATGCAAATACGAGGTGTTACCCAAAAGTTCTCAAAATTTATATTTTGCGCGCGAATGTCCATGAGTAGAAACACTCAGCGCTAGGTGGAGATTTCTACAATCTTTATGAGTTAGTGTGCCAAGCGGCTTCTGTAAGAGTGAGTAGACGAATTTCTTGATGGAGAGGAGTTTTTCACTGTCGTGTGGAGTCTAAAAGAGAATCGAATTTTTTTAATTTTGGCAAAGTCTCTTGAAGAGCTGTAGGTCTAAACACTCTAAACGGTATGAATATATATTTCACGAATCTGTTATAATGACATTTTTTCATCTCGAATAAAATTGAGTTTCCATATTCCAATAAAAATGGCATCTTAATTTCATAAACATCCAGGTCTATAGGCATTTGCATTGCCCCATTGTGCAATTTTCACTCTATTCGTATATAAATAGTCCCTTTTCTCCATACTAGGTAACAGAAAAAACTTTATAGATTAATTACTAAGTAAATATGGATTTTATTGCATAACCTGGAAATATTACGCACTAAAACTCGTACAAAATTACGGCATATAAGCTGCAAATCGGGCCTTGACAACAGCATCTGTCAGCTTAGAATTTCATCAGCTTCACAGCGTGATGCAGTGATTGAAGATTCGGATATTATGATCCTTGCTTTATGGACCTACAGGGTGGGAACCGGATAATTCACATCATTAACAGAATTTAGTATTTCTGTTCATTCAAATATAAGCGATGCAAATGTTTCAGGGACGTATGCGCCCTTTTTATTTAATGCCAGTATGGACCAATAACGGGTCTTAGCCAAAGCCTATTTGCGAAGAACACATAGCTAGCATCTAGGGATCTGAAACACCATGGGGCTGTAAGTTGATTATGAGTAAATGCTTATACCAGTGATGTCAAAGCAAGCGCATTTTGCTGACCTTGACGTCGTGCGCGGGCAGGAAGCGCTAAGTATGGAAAGAGGAAGGGTTGTGTATATGAATAAGCAACCTTTTGGATTAAGAAAACAGTGGTGCACAAACTTCAAACGGAAACGTGAAATTTTATGTCGTTATTTTTATATGGCTTCTTTCTGTTTAATATTATCTATATTGTCTGTAAAACAAAAGTACTAATACTGATTTCTTAATATTGCACTTGTGTTTTAAATGTTAATAACATAATAGAGAGTTAAGAAGGAATATTCACTTAAATTCCATAGTAGTTAAATATTATACTATATTAAGTGGATGAAACACATCATTCATAAAGAAAGTGATATTCCATAGAAAGAGATTGAGTATGACATGATAAGTTGAATTGATATTGATGGTATCTTTAGCCTTACAAAAGTAATCAATAAACTAATCAAAACAATATTACAGTACAAAGCAAAGTTACCTAGGTACTGTATCTGTTTTAAGTGTAACTAATATTACATAACAAAACTCTTATTGCATTATTCTTTTAAGGTGATATTTGTGAGCAACGTCCTATCATCAGAATATTAAATTCTTTTCTCGAAATCTGCTGAAGCTATAGAGCCGACATTTTTACAACACATGGGCACATATCTTTTGCTTATGATGTAACAGTAGTTGCTTTGTTAATTCATTTCCTTACAAACAATTTCCATGCGAATGTTTTCAAAATGTTCAATACACTATCTTCAGTAATACGTACATACGGTACCGTATATTAAATTTAAGAAAACGTTCTGTAAGGCTACTAAATAAATAGGCCTATACCTGATAATTTCACTTTTCTTCTATACGAAAAGTTGAGAAAATATTTCTTTTGAATAAAAAAATCAAACTTGTGAAAAATGAGCATTAAAATTAAAACTTACATTCTTATAATGCACTTATACTTCTCAGGCAAATCTAAAAATTAACATGGATACAATTTTAATAAGTCATCTTCCCTTTATCTATTGAATCAGTGCTGGCCATCCCTGCATATAGCTGGACCGAGCGGCATATACCACCTCTTTCGTCTGTCTCTTTCCTTTCCGCTGTAAAGCGCTCAGGCTCTCCTGGGATCTAAAGCGCGCGCTTGCTCCTGTGGGCATCAATTGACATGGCTGGCTTATGCAATAGATTGGATTCAGACTTACAACCATTTAATAAATGACGGATATGGTGGTTATAATTTGAAATATGATATTCCGATTAGTAAGTCAAGCAGACAGAGATCACCAATGTTGGATGTGGTCCTCGCTGCAAATTTTAAATCTCAACAAGAATTGCTTTTGAAGTGAAAGGTCGCAGATCATATTACTTTCTGGCGCCATATGAAATTGGCGTTACATTTCTTTCTTAATAGTTTTTTTGGTAAAGCAAGAGATGAGTTCATAAGCATTGGCATCGGAATCATCTGTGTCCGAACTGCAAAATTGTATAGTCTATTACTATTCGGATATTTATTTGAAAGGAACTTAATCTTCAATTATAGATACCTACACCTTTTCCTCAGTTTAGAATACATATTGAATTATCTGCAAGGTTCTATACTATAAACATCGACATCAGCCATACATATACCCTACATAGACATGTGTGGTGCAAACACTCATTAAACCTTTGATGATCGTGACGTTTATCAGCATGGTGAACAGAAAGACGGGAAGAGTAACACGTAGGTTTGATAATAAATACCCTTTTTATATGTCTTCATCTTCTTACAATACATCAGGATATAATTAAATGGAATTATGGTTTATTTAACGAAGCTCACAACTGCCGAGGTTATATAAGCGTCGCTGGTGTGCTGGAACTTTGTCCCGCAAGACTTCTTTTACATGCCAGTAAAACCAGGATATAAGGATGAAGAAATTTAATATAGAATGATAAAATATGTAGTACTGTTTCGTAAGCAGAAAATTATAATGAAAAATGGATTATTGTGCATTATAACACCAGAGGAAAAATTAGGTTCGTGATATAATTAATATTAAAAAGAGTAAAATAAGAGAGGATGAAAAACAAGTTATATGATAGCAGACAATGCAGTAAGTTAGAGATAATTAGATGTAGTACAAGGGCATAGAGCAGACTCAAATATGAGAAAGTAGAATGGAGCCAAGAGGAAAACAGAGCGAAAGGAAATCGGAGAGTTAAGAGACGAATTTAACGAGAACGAAATAATAGAATTGTATAGAATAGGGCAGTATGGATTAAAAGGCAATAAAGTCCGCTACTGTGTAATATCAGTCAGCATATCCGACCGTGAAACAAGCGTACCCTCGTTCAAATCCTGGTTGGAACAAGTTACCTGGTTGGGATTTTCCAAAGTTTTACTCTCTCAACCAATTGGAGCAGAAATGTTAGCTACTTTTCGGCGTTGGACCGCGGACTCATTTCGCCTTCATTAATATCAGCTTCATTTATCGTATTCCAATAGTTTCAGGTCAACCGACGATACAACAGTAGTACATCTACCGTGATTTCCATGCAATAGAATTTCTCAGAGAGAGAGTTTCGTAAGACCAAGGGGTACGGAATGACTTCAAAAACGGACTCTGTCGGACCTAGGTGAATCGATAGATTGCACCAAATAGTGAGTTACGATACTTACAGTAATGAAATCTACGATCTTCACGTCAATATACGATGCAGCAGGGATGTAGTATGTGTAACATCTTAGGAAGCTATTGAAGTCTCAGAAGGGAAAGTGGAGAGCATGAGCCCCGTCGGGCCAGTGTTGTAGCTGAATCGATATATGGCTCCAAAGATTGAATCACGATACATAAGTCCACACCTGTGGAGTAACGGTAAGCGCGTCTGGCCGCGAAACCAGGTGGCCCGGGTTCGATTCCCGGTCGGGACAAGTTACCTGGTTGAGGTTTTTTCCGAGGTTTTCCCTCAACCCAATATGAGCAAATGCTGGGTAACTATCGGTGCTGGACCCCGGAATCATTTCACCGGCATTATCACCTTCATCTCGTTCAGACGCTAAATAACCTAAGATGTTGATAAAGCGTCGTAAAATAACCTACTTAAAAAAGCGATACATATCAGAAATGCGGCCTGAGGACAACAATTATTATTATTATTGTTATTATTATTAACAATAAACAATCATCCCATAACAAGCGTCAGACTGCGGTGCAACCTATCGACTCTTCTCAGTAAAGGAAAAATAGTGAATAAAAAAGAGGAGATAACATAATAAATTAAGATAAAATTTAACAATTTAACAGTCTACCGATGTGAAGTAACGGTTAGCATGCCTGACCACGAAACGAGGGGGACCGGGTTCAAATCCAGGATGGAACAAGTTACTTGGTACAGGTTTCCTCGGGGTTTTCCTCAATTCATTCACAGCAAATGCTGGGCAACTTTCGGCGCTGGACCATGGACTCATTTCGAGAGCATTAACACCATCTCATTCTGATGTTAGATAACCATAGAAGATGATAAAGCGTCGTAAATAACCAATATAAAAAAATATATTTAACATAAGAGTACATTAAAGAATAATAGAATAGAATTAAATAAGGAGATTCGAAGGACAAAAGGAATAAGAGTTAATAAAAAATAAGAAAAATAAAATGGAACATAATATACGTAATACAGAGAATAATATAGGGCAGAATATAATAAGGCATATTATATTACTTTGATTAGAAAGTCATTAGACATAACTTCTTTAATGTTTAATGTCTGCGATATTTCACAAATGTTGTGTGACTGCAATTATTGTTCTTTTAATGTACTGGCCTGTCGCAATAGTAGCCTACTTTTTTTTCGTTGTTACAAAAAATATATATGTTTCAATGCATCGATTCGCGCTGTTATTTGTAACTGTTAGAAACAAGTGCAAAAGCAGCTGTCGAGGAAATTTATACATTTGAAGATGGAGCAGTTTCAGTTCAGCCAGATCTATAGAACTGAGAAATTTATATGAACGACGGATTGAGATCTGCTATGAACTACGTCAAAGATTCTTAGAAGAAATTATAATCTGAAGTACGGATTAAGATTTGCTGTAAACTACTTCAAAAACTTGTATGTAACTTCATCTGAACTACGGATTAAGATCTGCTGTAACTAAACGACTTCAGAAACCGTTAAGTGATTTTAGCAATATCCATAGAACTGACGAATGTATGAGCTAAACCTGTATGTGACCCTTAGAATGGGGGATATATGACTTGAACGACAGATTAAGATCTGCTGTAGCTAAACTACTTCGGAAAACTTTATGTGACTTCAGCAAAATTCATAGAACTGACGAATGTATCAGCTTAACCTGTATGTGACCCGTACAACGGCTAATAAATGAGCTGAACGACGGACTAAGATCTGCTGTCAACTACGTCAAAGATCTTTACGTCACTTTAGCAAGATTCCTAGAGCTGACGAATGTGAAAGCTAAACTACGGATTAAGATCTGTCAAATACTTCAAAAACTGTATGTGACTTCATCAAGCTCCACAGAATTTGCGAATAAATAACTTGAAAGACAGACTGAGATCTACTATCAACTACACTAAAGTATTTTAGTTGACGGTCCTAGAAGAAGATCGTCACATTCGATGAAAAGTAGGTCCTTTTAAATAATTCAGGAAAAGAAATCAATGTATACCCCAAAATAAAGAAGCCTGTTTGAGAACAAGAGTACATTGTGTGTTTAAGGAATTTTGAAGGTACACCACTCTTCGAACTTATTCCGGAAGATTAGATGGTTGCTGCCGAAATATATTCTCAACAATTGGATCATATATAGGTCTTTCACGTTTTACTGTAATCTCTATTATTTTTTTCATCAACAGGAAGCGAATTTTTAATCATCATAACAACGCTCCGAGCCATCGATCACGTTTGTCATAGATTGAGAATCAAGAACGGAGAGGCATTGAGGTTCTACCGCATTTAGCTTATAACGATAGCATTGCAAATTCCATTTAAGGTTTATTCCGGTTATTGATTAAATTTCTGCGTTGACAGAATTTTAATAACTTTCATGAGTTCTATACGGAATTGCAAGTGTTTTGTATCTAAATCAGAACAATGGCCTCGTCGGAAAATTGAACTATTGAAGAAAGATGGTAGAATATCACTGAAGATAATAAACTCTACTTGAAACAATTATTCGTGTTTATCTTTATTTAATTTACTGTTAGCTAAATATTACATTCAAGTTTAAAACTTTTGAATCAACTTAATACAAATTGAAGAAGAGATCAGTGAGGAATAGCAGTATAGGATGGAATGCAACAGAATAAAACAGAGACGAATAAAATATGATGCATTGGAATGGGGAAGTAATAAAATAATCTAGTAGGAAATAAATCAAAATCGAATGAAACAAGAATAGTAAATAGTAGTAATGATTTAGCTACATTTTCAATTGTAGAGGTTATTCAATGTTGACGTACAGCGACAATTTTTTTCCTGTAGTCCTTTGTCAGAGAATGAGTTCTTCATTCTCCCCAAATCTATGATACGGGGCCCATATATTTGCTTTCCTGTTGGAGGAAGCCATGCTATGGATGTCATTGATCTTTAACAGCTATAGTCTTTGTCAGAATTTCAACCCGGAAATCTCGGGTCCAATGGCCAGCATGATAAGCATGAGAATACTAACAAGAATAGAAGAGGAAAATGAATAACTCATACAACAATGAAACGAATCAGAATTAAATAAACCAACGAATTCTGGAATACAACAGAATAGGAAAAAATAAATAGTAGGTAATGGAAGAGGCGAGTACAATAAAGGGGAGGAGAAAAAATAGGGCAAAATAAGAAAAAGAAGAATATAACTGATTTGAGGAAGGAATGAAATAAGAAAGTTAGAGGTTGGAGCAAAGATAATATGGCAGAATAGAATGAAACTGAGAGGAATAATAAAATAGGAAAGAGTAGAATATAGCAGAAAATATAAGGCAGAGGAAGAGAATAAATTAACATAAAACACAGAAAAATGTAATAAGGCAGAACAGAATGAAATAAATGAAAATGAGTTAAACGCACATTCTTTACATTTAGATATTATAGTGATAATTACATTATTAACTTCTTTTTTATCTTTTGATACCTACATAATTTTTTCTTATATTGCCTATAATGTGAATATTCGTATTACTTTTTACCACAATTTCCTCTTTTTGTGTGGGTACCTAAAAATAGCGTTTACAATATGCTCTATAGTTCACTATATTATTATTATTATTATTATTATTATTATTATTATTATTATTATTATTATTATTATTATTATCTCTTATTTCTATACATTGTGTTTCACGCATTTTAACTCAGTATTTACATTTCATTATACTTTTTTCTTTCTTTCTACGTGGTGCGTGCGTGCGTATGTGTGTGTGTGTGTCTAATTTCTATCGACTGATTGTTTTCATTGTATTATGATTTTCTCTTTCAATTTTTTGTGTACTACTTTTGGTGTATTTGTAAAGTTTTTTGTATCCTAGATTTACTCCTGGTTGAGTGTTAGAGAATGCCCTATGGCTTTAACTCTGACAGATTAAATAAAACCATTCATTATTATTATTATTATTATTATTATTATTATTATTATAGATCACAGTGGTGTAGAACAGAACACGAATAGAAGACAAAAAGTGAGACTAGTGAAAAATGGTGCTAGTTATTTGTACATGAGACAAGAATAGGATATAATGGAGAAAAATAGAACAGAGTGTGGTAGTAAAGGCAAATCAGTAGAGATGAGTATAAGAACGCGATGGGATGGGAGAGAAAAATAATAAATAAACTCAAATGTAACAAGAGTAGATTAAAATGTAGTGTCTACCATACAAGGCACTTCCTTTGCTTGTTTTAGTGATAGTGTAATGTTGATGGCTTTTGATATAGTTCCAGTATTATTTCTTGTATAGAATTATGGAAAAAAAAATTGTCTACCTCATTCGTTTCCTCAACTGGTTCTCAATAAGTCGGGACAGTTAAGATTTACACTTTCTCTGTTCTGCTTTTAGAGAACTGCGTGCTTTTGTGCACTTAACAATGTTTCCAGGAATTACGACAATTGTTATGTATTTCTAAACGTTTTCCTATTACGAAAAAAATGTCATATTCACTATTTATTCAGCTTCCTGCAGTGAAGTGCAAGATCATGTTCTTCTAATATCCTGTACGTGTTTTTCAGACATTGATTTGTAATTGACTTTCGAAACAAAACAAATGTCAACGCTATTATACCGCAATATGTGCAACGAACTTCCATCCACTGAAGACAATTATTTTTCGAGGCCGAATATTAGTGGAGATTCAGGAATGAGCTCCGTGAGTGAGTGAGTGAGTGAGTGAGTGAGTGAGTGAGTGAGTGAGTGAGTGAGTGAGTGAGTGAGTGAGTGAGTGAGTGAGTGAGTGAGTGAGTGAGTGAGTGAGTGAGTGAGTGAGTGAGTGAGTGGCAGTGTACTTAACTGATTTACTGATTGAATTATTTCGTGAATGTAAATGTCAGAGTGACTGAGTAAATTAATTATTTATTCCCGGTTGCATGAACCTCGTGATATCTTGGATATTTCATTGCTACATGTTCCATGAATGTAAGAAACAGATAAAGTCTGTACCAATTCTTGAAATTAAATCTATCTAAACAATTGCCATACAATACTGCATTAGATAACGCATTTTAAATTTGACCGATGACTTAATATGTTTGTAGCTTTATTTTGAGCAGCTTGCAAACTTAGTGAATTTGAAATTCAATTTTGTTACAAAATTACTCAATTAGCTACTATTCCTGATATAGAAATGTATCGACCTTTTAACTTCTCAAGGGGGGGGGGGGAACATATCCATCATCAATGATAAAGGTTCAAGTTTTCATGGGAGAAGAAATTTTCTCATGAAATTTCGGCCAGTGTATGGGACTGGTGCCCTCCCAGCATCGTGATGCACTTGGGGAGCTACGACAGGTAGCGAAATCCGGTTATGAAAGCCAGCTATAACGGCTGGGGGGATAATCATGCTAACCACATGATACTTCCATTCTAGTTGGATGATCGGCAGGTGGATGTGAGGCCAGCAGCTGGCTGGTCGGTCATGGTCCTTTATGGGCTGTCGTGTCTCGGATTATTATTACTATTTATCCATGATAAAGGTATTTGACGACTTCAAGGCCTTCCATGAAATGGAGCTGCTACCACTAACTGTATGTAATACTCGTAAAAATGACAACTAAACATGGAAGAAATTTCGATACTATCGAAAATAATTTAAGCGTAGAAATGCTTCTAGCACAATTGAGGAGTTTAATTTGGATACATCACTAAAACATAATTTTTCAGTAGGAAGGAAAAACGTTTGCAAGGAACCAAGGATTTGCAACCAATACTATTTTTCATCATAAAATCCATGTCATATATCTGGCTTTGGAGCATAACAGTGGTATAGCAGTTGTAGAATCATATGAAGATATGAAATATAACATTAACTCGTTTAGTTAGTTTTTTAGTGATGTAGCTGATTTTGCAACTACACGCCTCAATTTGTAGTTTTCTGTTCTTATATTCCAATAATTATTAGGATAAGGTTGCTGTTTATTCATGCTGCTGAAGTTTGTATGTAGCCCTACTTACAGTATCATCTTTCCAAGATATTGTTGTTTAATCAATTGTCCGAAGACAGGTTTGGATCTCATATAGCAAGTGACACCAATAAGACATCACTCATAAGGCAAGAAAGCCAGGTAATAGTGGGGTAGGTTGGCCAGTTCCTTTTCCCCTCCATTGCGTACATCGCTGACTAGCTACATATTATAATAATCAGATTTCAGATATATACAAACAATTATTATTGTTCTTCCTCTGATGAATATCAAGTGAGATGTATTGCTTGGTAATACTCGTAGATGCACGTATCAGCCAGAAACTCAATTAGAGGTATCTAAGATATTATGATGATAGAGTAAATGAAAAAAAAAAATAAAAAACAAAACTGACAAAAGCATATGAAGTGTAAAATGATACAATGAAAGAAAAGAATTAGAAGGAAATAAATAAATAAGTAATAAATAAATAAATAAATAATAAATAAATGAAAAATAAATAAACAAATAAATAAATAAATAAATAAATAAATAAATAAATAAATAAATAAATAAATAAATAAATAAATAAATAAATAAATAAATAAATAAATAAATAAATAAAGGGGGGAGTCTTCTCGACGAACTAATCTCAAGATTATTTGTGTAGCACAAAATTAAGAAGTCTACGAAATCCTTTGGACCTGGTGCCCTTTTCATAACACCTTACATGAGAAGAAAATTCAAAAGCTAAATTCATGAGATTGAAGTCATCTAGTTATCTTATCTCAAGATTATCTCAAATCATATCATGGAAGAAAAAAATTGACTGATATCCTACATTATTCTTCAATGTTACTGAAATTATAATTCATTTTACATACGTTAATTTATTCAATTGAATTTTTATTTATTGCAAGCAAACATCACATACATTAACAAAGATTTTACAATACCACTGTAATAATCGTAAATGAATAGGCTATTCTTCAATATTCAAAATTGCTTACCAATCTCACATTCAAATACATATTACAAATTATTGTATAAATAAAATTATAACTGGGTCACACCCGAAAAAGCAAGATGCGAATTAGCTACTATTACATTCTAACATAAATATGAAACAATTATTTTACTCCTTAACTGAAGTATGCATTATAATGTTATAGTTCTCCGGGCTATTTTCCTTTGGATATCATCAATTTGTGTAACATTATGATTTTGTTGCTGGTATAGTTGTTCATTCAGACACCAAACTGAATAATCAATCAATCAAACTCCTTTATCTCCTCATGAGGAGGATAGGGCATTCACAAAGCGCCTACATCGGACCCTATTTGTAGCCAATTTCTTCACTTCGCTCCATGTTTTCCCTTCCCTAGCAATTTCGTCCAAAGCTGTTCTCTTCCATGTACTTTTTGGCCTTCCTCTTCTTCTACTACTCTGGGGGTTCCAATGCAAAGCCATTCTTTCTATTGCTCCATATGCTTTCCTGATTGTGTGCCCTATCCAATTCCACTTTCTTCTTTTGATTTGTATTGTGATTTCTTTCTGATTTGTTATCTGCCATAGTTCTGAGTTTGTGATTATATCTGGCCATCTAATATTTAAGATTCTTCGTAAACATCTATTCACAAATGTTTGCAGTTTATTTTGTATAATTTTACTTGTTTTCCATGTCTCACAGCCATATAATAAGATTCATTTCACATTACTGTTAAATATTTTAATAATTTGTAGATCTAGATATAATATAAGATTTCCATATTGGGTACAACTGGACAAATGCACTATTTGCATGTTTTATTCGGTTCTTTACATCCTCAAAGGCTCCACCATCCTTGTCAATTATACTACCCAAATATTTAAATTCTTGAACAGTATCAATGGTATTGTTATTTATTATAACTTTATCTGTCTTTTTACTATTTAATCTCATTTCTTTAGTTTTCTTTACGTTTATTTTCATATGAGCCCCTTTTATTACTTCTAATGAAGTATTAACTTTATTCTGCATGTCACCAAAACTATGGGAGAGCAAACAGATATCATCAGCGAAATCCAGATATTCCAAGGTATCGTTTAATCTCCATATTATACCTCTTCTAGCATTGCCAACAGACCTTTCCATAATAATCAGTAATATGATCGGAGAAAGAATATAACCCCGAACTCAATAGGTATACGTATTATACCGGCATCGAATACATACTGAGTTAACTGTCATTCAGCTTCATATGAGTTTAAGGGAGGTTTATATAATCATTAACTCCTATGCAACGTGTCAGAAATAATTATAGAACAAATAGTGCTATCGAACAGATATCTGACGATCCAGAAACCGACCATTATTGATTACTTGACTGTGTAGTTGTGAGTTTGAGTGAGTGAGTAATTGCGTGAGTAAATAAATGAATGAGTCCCGCGTCGTGGTCTAAGGCATCCCGCCTAGGATTCGCATTACGGAATGCGCGCTAGTTCGAACCCTCATGGGGGAAGAAATTTTCTTATGAAATTTCGACTACTGTATGGGACCTGTACTCACACAACATCATGTTGCACTTGGGGAGCTACGATAGGCAGCGAAATCCTGCTATGAAAGTCAGCTATAACGGTGGGAAATCATCGTGCTAACCACACGATACTTCCATTCTGGTTGGATGATCATTCACCTCTGCTTCGGCATGTGGGCGTGAGGTCAGCAGCTGGTTGGTCGGTCTGAGTCCTTAAAGGGCTATAGAGCTACGGATTAATGAATGAATGAATGAATGAATGAATGAATGAATGAATGAATAAATGAATGAAAATTTTTAAATTAAATTATGATTTATTTAACGACGCTCGCAACTGCAAAGGTTATATCAGCGTCGCCGGTGTGCCGGAATTTTGTCCCGCAGGAGTTCTTTTACATGCCAATAAATCTACTGACATGAACCTGTCGCATTTAAGCACACTTAAATGCCATCGACCTGGCCCGGGATGGAACCCGCAACCTCAGGCATAGAAGGCTAATGCTATACCAACAAGGCTGACTGTTCTGTGCTGACGACCGCTGGATTGTGTGATTGAGTAAGCGAGTGACTGAGCGAGAAAATGAGAGTGATTGTGAGAGAGCGAGTGACTGAGTGAACGACTAGGCGAGTAAATGAATGAACGAGAGAGTATTAATTCACTCAGCTACTGATTAATTGTGTGAGAATGAGCGCTTAAACAACTGACTAATTGAATCAGTTACTGAGAGAATGAGTGAATTACAGTGACAGTAAATGAATGGCGGAGTGCAGATATTAGTGAATGAATAAGTGAAGTGAATTATTTCTGCTATAAATTACCTCTGCGTGGGTGGTTGCTGAACACGCCAGAGAATTAATAACAAGGAAAACAAGAAGAGAAGATAATAACTCTGTAAGATTGAAGCTGTTATTATGTACTTACATCATGCTGTTAATAACAGGTAAATTGTTCATAATTATAAGATAATAATTCGTTAATTATATACATAATATTAAAATTATATACATATACGCCAGTGATTTATGCAGTCGTTAAGATAAAATTTGACACTGCGTGAAAGAACCAGTTGTGAGTTTCATTTCCGTCTACGGAATAAATATCTGAAGGATTTCAATGTCATGTCCCTCATCTACAATCTCTTGAGTTGCAACAGATTTTGAAAAAGTCTATATATGGAAATTGAAGAATAATTTTCAAGGATGATAAGCGACAGAGACAGGATGAGGAAGATATAACTTGATGTACGCATTAGAGATACCGTGCTTGACATACTTCGTGAAAAACTACGGGAGTAGATTTGAATAAGTTACTTAATAGAGTTAGTCTGTTCTGAAAGTGGAGTTTCAGCTTGTGTCTGTATAATGTGAGATCGGAAAGCTCGGACGTACGAGTACAGTAAAGATAAGTACCAATAAGATTACGAAAACACTTGATTGAGAGATGGTTATTAAACTTCTTCCTACTGTTGAGTCACCGTCACGAATGACTGTTCATTGCCAATATGATATTCTGAATAATCTTCAACGGCATTTAGTTAATACATATTTAACTTACTAGGCTATTGCAAATTATACATTGTCAGGAAAAGCCTTGGTTCAAGCCTGAATGATAAAGTGAGGCGTTCTTTCCTCGTCTTGTGTCGTCTTTCCGGTGGCCCTGCATCGTGCTGACCACACGGGAAGCATGCCATGTGGGAGAGTCTAATGTTGATCCAAAGGAAGCAGAGAACATTTGGATGATGATGCAACGAAGGAAAATATTATTTGTTTAACTCAATATCCAAAGTCGCTCCGTGTAGTAATCATAAAACCCAAAATTGCTTAATAAAAGAGTAATGTTGCCGTTTTATTTTTGTAACCATAGTAGCCTATCCAAAATATTTTTACAATCATAACATCCAAGACATCTTAAAATTGTAACATTTCCGTACCTATTCTTTTTGCGTGCACGGTGTCCAAAATGTTTCACTGCGATCATAGCGTCTAAAGCAGCTGTCAACAAATGTAGTACAGTTAGTACAAATAGAACGTGACCTCTCAACCTCCACCCTCTAGTTCAACTGTACCGACAGGGTGGGTTGACGTGTAGCAGAGGTCTGCATCGGACGTTTTCGCTCGAGCGCCAAGTAGTTCATAGCATAATCCGATAGGTAACGCACATGCATGATAGGTAAAATTGTCACGAGCGATAAATCCTCGAACGGTATAAGCCGAGCGTTAGACATTCGTTCTTGTTACAGTGATGAACTATGTAGTAACATCATAGATGTTTATCATTTCAAAACTTTGCAGTGTTTAACTAACCTCTCCATAGTACAACAACAAAACTTGCTTTAAAAATGTAATATAAATGTTGTAGGTAATTTTTTTTTTCCCCACACAGGCGTGATTTTGTTTTTGCCACATCCGATAGATGTTATTGAATGTAAATGTAATTATTATAAACGGAGAACACAATCACGATAATGCAAGAACTGTATCAAGTTTTCTAATAATAATAATAATAATAATAATAATAATAATAATAATAATAACAATAACAATAATAATAATAATAACAATAATAATCTCTAATAATTAGTGTATCAATCTTTGCGTCTGTAACAGTTGTGCAGCATGATTATTATATTTTCTGTGACGTTATCTCTGTAGTAATATTGTTATTAATCTACTGCTATATCAATAATATTTTGTAAAACGTTTCTACATTGTCGCAGTATATAGGCGGAACACTATGTTTGGACCTGTCATATTATATATGTGATAAATCAAATATTGAATAATTATTAATTAGCAATAATAATTGTATATCGAAGTTGTTCATACTATTTTATTTATAACTTCATGTTCCTGTTTTGGTACGTTCCATTGACTGTTCCATTAAACGTTTGTCATAAACGCAGAAAATAAAGCCTTATTTTTACCGTGTGAGCAAAACATATGTATATCTTATCTGTCGCCTTCCATACAAGATAAGACATGTCGGTGAGATGACCTTGTACTGTGCTTCTATTTATTACGAGCGTATCACGACCGATCGTATCTCACTCGAGGGTGCAACATTCGACCGAGTTCAAGCGAGCGATTCAACTCCAATGCAGCGTGTAGCATAAGAGGTGAACGGGCTTATGTAGGCTTGCAGCAATCAAAATGCCGACCACTGCTCTAAAGTATAACGTTTTGAAGCTGCTTAGATACCGTAAAGTAATCATGACGATCCCGATGTCTTAAGTCATCGTAACTTCATAAGGACCCCGATGTCTCATTGTAATCAAAACAATCCCTATGACTTATTATAGACCTAATCATAACAATTCTAATTTATTAATGTAAGGAAAGCAATCACAATGTCCTTTTCTAAAGCTACTATTTAACGACGCCATTTAAATTGTGAGATTATTTAGCGTTGATGGAATTTGTGAGCGAGATGATATTTTGGTAAAATTTAGATCGAGGATTCGCCAACTGATTACCTGACATTCGCCTTATAGTTGGGAAAACCTTGGAAAAAATATAATTGTGCACCCAGCTCAATCGGATTCGAACCACAGCCGAGTACAGCTTCTAATCACGAGACTAGGTTGTTACTACTAAGCCACGCTGGGGGGTCCCGACCATTTATTTTATCAACAAGATTTCGTGTCTTAATGGAATCGTAATGGCCCGATATCTTTGTGCATTCATGATAAGATAGATTTCTCAGTGTAATTACTGTAACAAGCCCCATATTAAACTGTAATAATTGTAGTACTTTAGTGCAACCGCAAAGTTTCTTATGTCTTAATAGAAGTAATCCATTACCTATAATTATGTCAGTGGTATTGTAACGTCCTAATGTCATCGTCATCATATTTATTTCTATTATCTTCTTCTTCTTCTTCTTCTTCTTGTTCACGATTGTATAGCAGGTGGCGCGCCTAGGCACTTAACTTATACAAATTGGAAGGGTTCAAGGAAAGAACGTGCTGTCACTTTTTTTTTATTTTTGTTTTTTGGTCCCATCTGCTAGCTCATAAAGTGAACTAACTTTCTAGTAAATCAGAATGGAAAAAACCTCCAATTTAACACGGTAAAATCTAAAATCGATACAAACTCTAACTTTTCTAAAATATCTTACTTTTTTATGATGCAGTGAAATATATTCAACTATTTTTCTAAATAATTATATTTCTGTGGAATTTAATCTTATAACATATCGTCGCTTAAGAACCAATACCGCGTAACTGACAAAATGTAAATTTTACAGGAGAAGGAAAAAACTGAATAAAAACCGTAAAAATAACGCAATAGTCTTGAAAAGAGGCGTATGGCTATGAAATAGCTTAACTAATTTGTAACTAAGTGAAAATGGATGATCATGGCTGTAGACATTTGGCCATGTCACTTACGCGGTATTGGAACTCTGCCGTTGACTACATTTTGTTAGTAACGCGGTATTGTGAGACAACTTTAGCAGCTTTAAGACACATTGTTGACAAGCGTTCACTTTGCGTTAAAAGTGCCTTCTGGAAATATTATTCGTGCTCTTGTATATGTCAATGTCTTATCTGAATTGTTGTCCTACCATCTGACTTGAGGTCAAGGTCGGTAGGCTGCAGCTTGAATCAGAACTAGATTACGTTCCAGACAATGATTGCTGCATTCTTAGTCAATCAAATGCCGAAACTGTGGGAAAGGAAAAACGAAGACACAGTTTAATGTTTATTGTTATAATAATAATAATAATAATAATAATAATAATAATAATAATAATAATAATAATAATAATAATCTGTTACTAGGTACTTTATTTTCACACTATGTATTTGAATAGATAAGTAGAATTGTTACTAAAACGTTGCTGACAAGTATAATTTTATAATAAAATCATGAATAATAATAATATTATTATTGACTTGCGAATAATGAAAAGAAAATCATATAAAAATATAATAATGATGATAATTTTTCAGGCACAATATTCGTTAAACACAATAAAGAAATAATTATAAGTTTATGCTGAAATCACAAAAAGTAATCCTTGAGTAACCCTACTGTGGAATACTATCATAAAAACTATGGCACAATCGGTTCTACATACAATAATGTGACGGTAATTTAGGCAGGCTACTAATGCTCTTTTTTTCTGTGCTTTTGCACGAGAACATGACTTTTTTTTTACTGAGGGGCCGCCATCAGTATTATTAGCTAACCAATATCACACAGTTCATTCTTTAATTCCCAATGTACACAGAAACATCTTTTTGCAAACCTGAATTTTTTTCTCATCAACTTTTAGATTGTAGACAAATGTTCTCTTTCTTCTGGATTCAGAATTTTTACTGCCAGGTCTTTTCATAGGAGTGAAATTCACTAGATTTGATACGTGAACGGTCCTCTGTTCCCAAGTCATAGTTTTCCAGTATCATGTGTGACTTTGCCATCTTTCGATCTCTTGTAGCTAAGATAAGCTTCCTCTTCCACCCTTGTATGGCTTTGAACTTCTTTTTCTCTTTTCTGTCAAATTTCCATGAAACGCTTGTAGATTCTTCTCTTTACTTTTTTCTGACGAATGTAAAGATGTAGAATAAGTAGCACTCACAAATTCTTCGGGGTCGTCTACATCTGAAGACGCATCCGAAATTTGGTGTAGATCCTTCATTGACGGGGTATTGTCTTCAGTTTCTGTCCTATCCTATTTCTAGCGGCATTATTTTAATAGTGTTCTTTAAATCATACCAGACTGCATAATATGATCATAACCTTACCGGTAACACTGGACGGATAATGCCTGATCTACAGCAGCCCATTTTCAGAAGGACGGTTCTCTTTTGTATTTGAATTATCAGGCAGTACACCTACGAATAAGATGAGATTGCTAGTGTTTATAAATGTGATAGATAAATGGATTAAAAAAACATGTAAATATTATCATCAAGTTAGATCTTCCTCCTACCGGAGGAAATGGAAGGAACCAAGCTCAGCACCACTGAATGTAGAGCAAATTATTTTAGTGGTCCATTCATGATTATTTATATTACTTAAATTAAGTTTGCTGTTATGATTCTGTAACTGAAGAAAAATAAACGTTTAATAACTGTGATACTTCTTATGCCATACCTTTGTTAATGTTCACAGGAGTTTATCCCGTCTTGAATGCAGAACATAGCACAGATAGGATTTCGTTCTCGCTAAACTGACCGTCGTCTGATTCATTGTCCATTTCTTTTCTTGTATCTGTAGGCCTATAAAATAATAACATATTAAATGTACTATATTTCAGTGAATGAACTAGCAGTAAGATTCTGCGTGAATTCAGCGCAACTAACATTCAATTGACATTAGTGAAATAATTCTATTATATTTACCTTTTAAAATATTTGAAACTAAACACTTCTTTAATCTTCTCAGAATATTACACACTGTTGATAAAATTTTACAAGGCAGTAACGAGAACCAGCTTCCGTACTGAGGGCGCGCAGGGAGTAGACATAATATCTGTTGTCAGATACGCGGTATTTCCTACAGACTTCTCGTGACTTCAGATACGCGGTATTGTACCCCCTCCTTCGCACGCAGGCTATTCATGCAATCAAATTCCCGCGCTTGTCAATGCATGCAGATGACAGTGGAGGTACCATCTGTGCAAAAAAACAGTTTTGACCAAAAATGTCAGTTACGCGGTATTGTTTCTTAAGCGACGATATTTTTATTTTCGAAGTTTTCAAAGTTATTTTGGAGCTACTAAGGTATTGTATACTTTATGTACTGTTTTCTAAAGCAAGTTGGATCTACTAAGCTGTTGTATACTGTAAGTATTGCTTTACAAAGAAAGTTGGAACTAATAAAGTGGTGTATATTTTAAATGCTGTTTTCCAAACAAAGTTGGATCTACTAAGATGTTGTATACTTTAAGTATTGTTTTACAAAGAAAGTTGGAACTAATAAAGTGGTGTATATTTTAAATACTGTTTTCCAAACAAAGTTGGATCTACTAAGATGTTGTATACTTTAAGTATTGTTTTCCAAAGAAACTTGGAACTACTAAGGAGTGTACAGTTAAAGTAAAATGAAACATTCTATAAAGGCAGTACAAAGTTATCATATAGGCCTACACGCGCCTCGTTTGAGCGTTAAAAGCGATGCGGGTAGTAAACTATATGTTGAAAATTTGATAGAATTAAAGAAAATTGGAATATTACAGTATCTCTATTGTACAGATACGGAATTAAAATTTGGAGCGATTCTTGATGGGAGTCCACCTTATGTAGTCTACAATTTCGCAAGACTGTCCACAAGTAGCATACATACAGGGGCTCTTGTTTACTGCATATGCGCAGTGAATTGTAAGCGAGTTCCAAATGTTATTCCCGTATCAGTACATACGCTGATGACAGTCACTCAGGTTTGGAGTTGAATTAGATAATCATCTTTTTAATCTGAAGATATAT
Organism: Periplaneta americana; assembly: GCF_040183065.1. NCBI lineage: Eukaryota > Metazoa > Arthropoda > Insecta > Blattodea > Blattidae > Periplaneta > Periplaneta americana. The sequence continues at coordinate 92,241,114 of NC_091118.1, read as the reverse complement.
TTTATATATTAAGAGATATAAATATTAGACTGTTGAGTACAGGAAAGTAATAAACACAAAGGCTACTCGTAACTAGTAATGACAATGGAATTAGGTTAATTTTTCCACATAAACAATTTAATTGTGGGAAGTACAACATTCCGCATAAGGATATTCATAAATATACTTGGACTTCTCCAGATGGATTGACACACAACCAAATAGATCAGACCTTGATAGATAAAAGAAGACATACTTGTATAATAGATATGAAGAGTCCACTGCAAGAAGATGGATGTCATTTGCAACACATTTTGCAGGAGAAGCAATTGGAAGTTTGAAACGCTTAGCGCTCAAAGCTTAACTGTGATTTTCCGATCATTACTGGACAATGACTATCAGTGTTAATGCCATATAACTCTCTATGTACATTCTATATGTCTTAAGCTATGCATTGACAGTCTTGGTTCATTTTCGACAAGAAAGTGACATCCATCATTCTTGCAGTGGACTCTTCATATTCGATCCTTCAGAGGTGCAGATTGTGATTCTGACCATTATTTGGTAATTGGATAATTAAGAGAAAGAATATCAATAGCCAACGAACAGAGCAAAAAGTTAATATTAGGACATTCAATATTTCGAAATTAAAACACGAGGAAACTGAGCAACATTATCAGGTCGAAATTTCAAACAGATTGGCCATTTTAGGAAGTTCCGGCGAAGTTGAGGAGAAATTAGAATATATTAATAGCGTATGGGAAAATATGAGAGATAAAATCAAAACTGCAGCTGAGCAGAGCATAGGCAATTATGAAACTAAGAAAAAGAAACCGTAGTTTGATGAAAACTGCTGCATGGTAGTTACCAGAAGGAAACTGGTAAAACTGAAATTCTTACAGGATTCAGTCCATGCGAGTAGAAATAATTAGAAAGACGGGAAGCAAGTCGCACACTTTAGAACAAAAAGGGGGATTACTTGAAGGGAAAACTGAATGAGGTAGAAACAAATTAGTAAGATTAAAAACATTGGTGATTTATATGAAAGCATAAGTCTTAAAGAAATTTAAGACAGGATATCAAGCAAGGGAAAACGTGATCAAGGATGGGAATGATGACTTGCTTGCAGATTCTCATTCCATCCTGAACATTTGAAAAACTACTTTTGGCAACTACCAAAGGAACATAGGTCAAATCGAAATGATCAGGACGATATTCAAATACAAACTGCTGAGCCATTTATACCCGAAACCTCACATTCTGAAGTTTAAATTGCGATAGAAAAGCTGAAAAGTACAAGTCTCCAGTTATTGATGAAATTACAGCAGATGTAGATGGGAGAATAATATTAAAATTAATTTTAGAGATGTATGATATAACGGTACGGACTGGATTAATCTTGTCGTGTGTCTTCTTCGAAAAAATTCCCAGAGAGCGATGGTTCACTGATATAAATAAGAAACGAATAAAAAGTTTTTAATTTCGTCTGTTATTAAGGGCCGTATTCATAAACGAGACTTGGGATGAAGACTTCCCAAAGTCGACGTTCGTAGTAAAGTTTAACTTTGTTAAAAGTCCTATTCATAGACAATACTTCTGAGACTTTGACTTTGACTTCGGTAAGTCGAGATTTGACGATCGTGTTCTAATGTTGGCAATTAAAATCACTGCCTTTTAAACGAATTAAATTTATAGATAGTTGAAAAAGAGTAGGCATTGCCACAGTCAAAGCCATCTTTTGAGTCACAAATCAATGAAACAATTGAATATCGGTACATGTTAAGCAATTGTTAACCGTTCTTTCAGCTTACGTAAGAATAATATTATTCGAGGGCTTAGTGTGAAACTAACGTAAGTACAAAAATTGACATTTTTACGTCTTTACACCAATCGATAATAATCTGTTCTTGTACCTGGCCACAAAAAATCGTAACTCAGTTCGAACAGTCTTGTATATAACACAATTCATAACTACGAAACATGATGGTAGAGTTTATCTGAAATAGTATTGCCTTGTTAAGAATGTTGTTGTGAATAAAACATCTATTGTAGTTACGTTAGTTTCACATTAAGCCCTGAAATTATTTCATTATAAAATAATTTTGTTGTGATGATATGGAAGATAAAATTTCGCCAATGACAGACTATGAAAGAAACATATTATCCTGCTGACAGTTCACAGAGTTGCTCCCTGCATGTCTGCAGAAACAACTTAAAAATTATCTGAAATCAATATGCAGAAAACATTAGAATTAAATAGTAAGAATAAATATTAAGCTATTAATCCTTACCTATAGCGTAAAATCGTGATGAAATAAGTTGAATTACTGGTGGAACAGATAATCCTATTTGATTATTCATCAATGAAAGTTGAAACACGACGAGGATATATTTTAACACTCTCTGTTTATAAAATCTGTACCTTGATTTCAATTTATAATCTATAATAATTAGCTAAGGAACATGAGCAGCTTTAATAATCTCCTAGATGTCTTCAATATTCTCGGAAAATTCAACAATTTCCCAAATATCAGTCATTTAACTTTTGTCCACGAACGAAAATCAAAGTCAAAGTCTAGATTTTCGGCGACTTCGAAGTAAAGTCACGATTGAAGTTTACTTTCCTCAAAGTGTCGACTGTGAATAGGAAAATGGTAACTTTGTACTTTCCAAAGTCAACTTTGGTCTAAAGTCTCGTCTATGAATACGACTCTTAAACTTTCTCACTCAAATCTTAGTTCTGTCTAAAACAGATAACCTTAAAGGCGCGAGATAACGAAGCTGGATGTTAAAGTATGCCAGAATTATGTAAGAACTTTACGTCTTCATTCCATATGAGTCAATGTACTCCAACCTGGATCCATTGAGTCCATTAAAAAAGACGAGTCAACGTGACAACTCTATAAACTGGAGGATCTGGAGGAGTACGCCCTCACACGAATAGGTAGAACCTTGACCCGAACTGTTTCGTCATGACTGTGAGAGGCCTCAGTGCAAATAAAGAAGAGCGCAGTCTATCGAAACGAATCATCGACAGGAAGGGCGCGAGATTAGCATAGAATACATGCTGCGCCCTCCATTACTGTCAGATGTTGATACTGTGTCACGACCTGCAAGCACTGGGGCAGGAGAACATGGTTACAAAACATTCCGAAGTGAAGAGGCTCATTCTTAAAATAATTTCAGCTTCAAAGCAATCTCCGACCATTGTTTATATCATGTTTATGTTAATTAAATCAATAATTTGGCAATGATTATGACGATACTGCAGAAGGCGATAGCGTTACTCTATTCCATTAAAGATCTGTGACATTCTTCAAATTTATGCCTTTATATCCCAATTAATAAGAGTGGCAGTCGGACTTAATGATTCCTAAAATATTAACATTTAGGCCTAAATATTTGAAATACAAAGGAAATAAATTACAATATAATTTTAAGTTATTAAAATTTTTATGAAAGTAATTTTTTTAAATACTCGTATTTCAACCATTGTACGTCTCGCGGGAAGAATTTAACATTTATTAGAGGAAAAAATAGTGTTATTAAAATGAGATAATCTCGTACTGCTTGAGAAGGACGCAAGAGGCAAAATAGACCTGTGGAAGTTGTCGCTTCAAGAATTCAAATTACAGTTACACATAGGAATGAGCGAGACGCTGACATACCAAGCCTTGTAGCTCGAAACAGTACTTCATGTCTCTTTTCGTAAAATCTCTTGAACTTCATTTCCAATGCATTAGTTCTTACTCTGAAATACAAGAAATACATCTAAAGAGGCTATTAAGAAATTGTACATAAATTCTGTAGTGAACGGGAAAAGCGGCACAAGTAAAAAATGTTAATTTTACAGGAGAAGGAAAAAAACTGTCTTCACACTGGTTTATGTCGATTTGATTTTCTTCTGTATGAATTATTGTAACGGGAGAAATATTTATGTCTCTTTTCCCAAGCGAGCAGATGTTCCGTAAGTTGTCAATAAATTGATAAAAAATGTTTGTGGAAACTGACTTATGCCGCTTTTCCCAAGCACTGCAGAAATAATGCCTATTACTCATAAACTAAAATCTTAATCCCCAAATAAGCGTCATCAAATCATCACCAAGATGAACCCAAAAGTCACTGGCGACAGATACTATATTTCAGAGCCGTGAGTACTTTCAGAAGAGAAATAGGCACTAAAATTCGAGATATCGTTTCATGATTGAGTCTGTAACATACCAGAGTAATAACAACTGCCATGTCCTATAAATAATATTAGAACGAGCATTGCTACTTTCATACATAGCATGTATATATGTATAACATGTAATGTAACAACGTACAAACTAAATTGAATTGGTCCAATGTAACGACTAAATGTGGAATAGTTCACAGGAAATAGGAGCAAAAACAGTATGAAAAGCAAAATATAGTTCATTAATTATAAAAATACAAGAAATGTCCTAATAAAGCATGATTAGATGACACATGTGGAAATTGTAAGAACACGCTAAATTTAGATTTTAAAATTACAATACTAAAATCAACTCTAACAAGGATACCGTAACGTGCCACTCAACCGATGTCCCGGCATGAAAGAGGCTCTCGTTAGTCTCAACTGTAGCTGGTCGACGACCTTCTTTAGAATTACTTCCGGCAGATAATAATCGCAAGAGACGGCGTTAATCAAATGGAGGAGATAAAATAGTTGGAGCTGAGATATGGATGGGATAATGATCTCTATAAAGAAAAGAAAGGGAACGAAGGTAGAGGTAATATACAACTTACCGGTATATGAATAGTTTTAATATGAATATACAGGGAGTCACTGAATGAGTTTTTCAAAATTTGGTGGGATCTAGAGGATGGTGAAGATTTTTCACCTAAGAATCCTTGACCGTAAATAAGAATCGCAGTATCTACAGCACTATGAGATTCTGTTTTCTCTGTTCTGGTGATGACGAACCTTCTACACATTCAGTAGGCTAAAAAACATCAGAGTAGTTAGAAGAACATTATTGACTGTTACATTTAAAATAAATGTTCAAAGTGACGACCACCAACTTCGTTACACAGTGTGCAACAACGAACCACGTTTTGTCTTACTCTCTGCATATTGCACGCTCCGCTCTTATAGTATCGAATGCTGTGAAGATGCGCTTATTAAGCTCACGTCTCTTTCTATCGGTGTCGTGTAGCCTTCACGCTACCCACCAGGAAAATGTCAGGAGGGATGAGGTCAGGGGAACGCGCAGGCCAAGGGGCTGGGCATCCCCTTCCAATTACACTCTGCCTCAAGATATCTGTGAGATATGAGCGGGCCAGGCGACCGAAGTGCAATGGAGCACCGTCATGCTGGTGCCACATAATACCCTACTGAATACCCTAGAAAGATCACCATCACAAGAACAGGAAACGCAACATCTTACAGTGCTGTAGATATTCTCATTTTCATTTTTAATCAGGGGTTACTTGGTGAAAAATCTTCACTACATCTCCCTAAATTATGAAAAAGTTATTCAGTTATACCCTATATTTTAAGATCTAGGAAGAGAGAAAGGAATTGGCTGAGGTCCTGAGTGAGAAGAAACTGTCTGCTGAAAGATATAGTGGAAGGAATGGTGAACAGGAGAAGAGTTCGGGGCAGAAGAAGATATCAGATGATAGAAGACATTAAGATATGTGTATCATATGCGGAGACAGTGTGGAAGGTAGAAAATAAGAAAAATTGCAGAATGCAGGGTTTGCAGTTAAAGACCTGTCCTTTCGCACAAAACAATAAATGAATAAAGTGCTGTTTTCTGGTTAAAAACCCATTGTCTTAAGCTTATTTTATAACATATCGATTACTGCAAAAGAAAGAAAAAACTGTAAAGATTGCAGAAAATATGATGATAAAAAAGAGAAACGCAAAGAGACTGCAGTGATACGAGTGGACAGCCAAGAATAGAAAATATTGACTTTTTAAAGATGATATTAAAATACAGCTACCATTCCTACATAGCTGAAGTATTAAAAGAGATGTAATGAACGTATTGCTTTGGTTTCTTTTACATGGCGAAATCATAGGTCATTCAAGGCTGAAACTGAATAAACTTCAGGTCCGTTCTGAAAGTCGCAATAAACACGAGAAGCGCTTGTCTAATCCCTGCATCCAATCTCTACCAAGCAGTCTACATAAATGCATCCTTGGACAAAGCAATATCGGGTTCTTCTATAGTAATTATAAAGTGTTATATCCAAATTGTGGGTCTATGCTCTTAAAGAGTAATGCAAACGTCAATACAGTTCAGTAAGTTGGTTTGGTGGGAAAAGATTAATTTGCACTAACATTAGGTTAATGCACATATAAACGTAACTCTTAATGGGAAATTTATTTAACGGAATCGTTACAAAACCAACCGTTCATTTGTGGCCAGTGCGTTTATATAATAATGTAGCGAAACGGAGAAATGTGTAGACACTTGTAGGCTACTATTTCACATCTTTCTCTTGCGTCGAGTCACTATCATTTTTCTATCACTTCATGTTTAGTTGGCTTTGAATCTCGACAAACGCCTGCAATATACAGTATTACAATAATTAACTGCAGAATTAAACAATTGACTTTTATTTGCAGACAACGAAGAAATATCTCATAATAATAATAATAATAATAATAATAATAATAATAATAATAATAGTAATAATAATATAAAATAGTAATAATAAAAATAATAATAATAATAAGTAAATAAATTAATAAATATTATTATTATTATTATTATTATTATTAATCTAGAAATAAAATTCTAAATCTCTCTCCGATCTGCAGATGTATAAAATATGGTAACTTGCATGGATTGAACTTAGATCCATTTAATGTGTAGTATATATTTTCGGAGTTTTATGTCAGTTATTAATTTATGTATTTTGTTTAGATATGTATTGTAATATTATTCTCGTTATCATTATTATATAATTTGTATTATTTTTTATTTATTCATTAAAGACATCAGATCAAAAAATTTGAGTGACCACAAGGGTCCTGAATACAATAAATATGTACAGTATAATGTGATTGAAACATTAAAGAAAAAAAAAAGTTAAATGTTGAAGGCAAATAATATAAGTGGATTAATTGAAATAATGATGATGATGATGATGATGATGATGATTATGATGATGATGTAATATTTGAAGAGAATCCTTGATAATATTCATAAGAATAGACATTACATAATCAAAAGGAATGTGAAGTTCCTTAAGATAATTCCATATGAATTTTGTAATAGAACCTCTACTGCCAAACAGCAAACCAATGACAGACCATTGTTTAAGAGGGACGTTGTACTTTTGAGAAAGATACGGCAGACAAGGTTCATATATAGACTTCTTCTCAGTATCAACTTCGGAGGCCTGATTAAGGTTCCTTTCGAAATGGATAGTAGGGTCAAGAACAAGAGCACGTTTTAAGCGTCAGTTAATAGCTACCCTGCCCGTCTAAAAGAACCATCTGATGATACACAATGTACTTCCTCATGAATCTCCCAATTTAAAGTTTTTAACGATGTCGCCAAAGCATGCCGTACACGATGATGTCTAGCAGCTCGCCTTTAGGGCATTGTCCAAGCACGTGTCCCAGTGTTTCAAGCTCACGGCAGCTGGTTGTGCTTAGAGTTCTGTCCTTCCATTTCCAATTATCATTATTTTTAATTGTCTTTATTTAATAATAATTATTATGTACTGTTATTGTAATTTGTATCATATTTAATGTTTCTGCAATTAAACTGTCATGTGCTGAACTATTATTGGCCCCTAGCTGTTGAACAGCACATTGAAAATAAATAAGTAAATAAATAAAAATATATATTATTATTACTATTATTATTATCATTATCATTATCATTATTATTATTATTATTATTATCATAATCATCACCACTATCATCTTCGTCATCATCAGGGTGACAATTATCATCACCTTAAACTTTAAACTGAGAGTTGCTCTTCAAACAAGATCCGTATTATTACTTATTTAACTAGGGATTCCTACGCTTTATCAATACTAACAATGAAATACGGAGTGCGATACACATCAGCCTACTGAGCTAGAGATTTTTCTAAAGCATCTTGTAGTGAAGATTTAAGCGTCGTTATATTCTATGCCGCATCCTTTGGCAATGACTCTGTCGGTAAATTGGTCATAAGAGAATTGACGACTAGTCAAATACCCGCTATTAGTAATATAATATAAAGCTTTTCTTCTCAGATTGTTTACTATATTGTTATTTTTTAAATCTTAACACACCTATAGTATTTTAAAATGATAATGTTATTGTAAATTTTATTGTCTATTAATAAAGTTTCAGTTGAAGAATTTTGTCTGTCCTTTTCAACGGAACTTCATTTATTTAGTGAGGTAGATTTAGAGAAAAAAATCTTACAGCAAGTGAGTTGATAGACTTACGAGATCATCTGCTACTCTGAACAAAGACGGAAAAGATTCCACTGCCGTGTACATTGAAATGCTAAAAGGTGAATTGTGTGTATGCCATAAGCTCAGTGTCAATGGATGACGAAGACGAAGACGACGATGACGACGAAGATGATAATGATGATGAATATTTCCTACCTTCCTGTTATATTCCTTTGATTCTTTATTTATCTCTTATTCTCGTTACCCATTCTTATCCCTTCTTTTCTTTATTCCATACCTACTTCTTCTATCTTCTCATTTCCTTCATTCGTTTTACTTTTCATCCCGCCTTCATTTATTTTTTTTCTCTTGCTCCCTAGCTATTTTCTTGTCCTGCACTACTTTCTTCCTTCCGTATTTCATTTATTTCTCTTCATAGCTCCCACTTTTTTCCTTCCAGTTCTATATTTCTCCTCTCGTTTCCCTATTTATTTATATTTCTCGCTATCACTAAAATGTGTTCTCGGCAGAGACTAGGGTTCAGCAATGAACTTGCAGTACATACTGAACTGATAAATGTGTTAATGACATCACAGACATTTATTGGCACATTGGAAAACAAAATAGGGTAAAACCAGTGTTCCGAGGATTTGATTAATTAATTACTTATTTCATTCATTTCTTTTTCGCTCTATATTTCTTTCTTTCTTTAGCTCTCCATTCTCTTCTTTCTTTCGTACTCGTTTCCTATTTCTTTTCTCTCTCATCAGTTTTCTTTTCTTCCTTACGTTTTGCGTTTCTTCATCATTTCTTCCTTGTTTTCTTCATTTACTTATCTCTCTTCGTTCTTTTTCTCCTACCATTTGTTTTCACTTTAATTATTATTTTTTAATTTTCTTTTGTTTTCTTCTCTTTCTCCGTTTAGTATCTTTCTTTTGTTCTATTTCTCTTCTTTTCTTCTAATTTTATCTATTTCCATCCATTCTTTATTACATTTTTTCTAGAATGCTTGCTATTTATTTCGTTCTTCTCTTTCATTTCATTCATCTTTTATTATAAATTAAATTTATTTCTTTCTTTCACATCATATATGACTTAAATAAAATTACACATTTACGAAAATCATATTCAAATCATCGATTTTGTAATCGTTATCAAGAAATCCTGGTAACATCCCTTCTCTACTTCGATCATTGACTCATTACCTTTTCTTCTCAAGTCAAACGTACTGATAGTTCCAGCATTAGCTCCACCACGGAAGAGCTTAGGTATTTTCTCAGTATGCAAAGATAGCAGTAACTTTCCCACACATCTGCCTCGCAATTGTATCACAGCCGGCTCCAGTGTGAAAGCTCCTTTCTTGCGTTATGCAGTTTGGCAATGCACTGCTGGATTCCTGTGCTTTCTAGATTAGAGGTCAGTACTTCTGAGTGGAGAGCACTACAGACGCTCTGCGTAGGATATATTTACTCAGACACGCCCGTCTTGCTGCAACGATGATGACTTCTGTGTGCTAACAGTATTATTTTACGATGCTTTTCAAATGCAGATATTATTTCAAATAAGTGATTTTGTTTTGCTAACGATGAAGCAATATTAGCTTTCAGAGGTTAGTCTGGAATACCACTGGTGATATGTATTGACAAGACCTAATCTTTGCAATGCCCATACCAAAGATGTTTAAAATGTAAAACACATCAGTAATGAAATTACGTCTATTATGAAATGATCTAATGTTGAGAAAGAACGAGCATTTGAATACCAGGGAACAAAATTATTCTGGTAAAAGAGCGGAAACAGAGTTGCACCAGGTTCCATTCTCGACAGTAAAGTGGAAATTTATCTGCTCCTCATTTGGATTGAATGAGTTTCTTGTCACGTGTTTGTCCTGTCTTGTCTTAATCAGTGACATTAAGCTATGCTGGCCACATGGTCAAGAACCCCCACGACCGGTAATTATGAATATTTAGCTTCACTAAGAGTCATTACGAAAATTGTTCTATACCGACCACATAGCCGAGATCTCTACGTACTATCAGTACGTACTAATATTTAGTTTCACTACGAGTCATTACGAAAATTGTTCTATACCGACCACATAGCCGAGATCTCTACGTACTATCAGTACGTACGAATATTTAGTTTCACTACGAGTCATTACGAAAATTGTTCTATACCGATCACATAGCCGAGATCTCTACGTACTATCAGTACGTACGAATATTTAGTTTTAGTACGAGTTATTACGAAAATTGCTCTATGCCAACCACATAGCCAAGATCTCTACGTATTATCAGTACGTATGAATATTTAGTTTCACTACGAGTCATTACGAAAATTGTTCTATACCGATCACATAGCCGAGATCTCTACGTACTATCAGTACGTACGAATATTTAGTTTTAGTACGAGTTATTAAGAAAAATGCTCTATGCCAACAACATAGCCAAGATCTCTACGTATTATCAGTACGTACGAATATTTAGTTTTAATACGAGTTATTACGAAAATTGCTCTATGCCAACCACATAGCCAAGATCTCTACGTATTATCAGTACGTACGAATATTTAGTTTCACTACGAGTCATTACGAAAATTGCTCTATGCCAACCACATAGCCAAGATCTCTACGTATTATCAGTACGTACGAAAATTTAGTTTCACTACGAGTCATTACGAAAATTGTTCTATACGACCACATAGCCGAGATCTCTACGTACTATCAGTACGTACGAATATTTAGTTTTAGTACGAGTTATTACGAAAATTGCTCTATGCCAACCACATAGCCAAGATCTCTACGTATTATCAGTACGTACGAATATTTAGTTTCACTACGAGTCATTACGAAAATTGTTCTATACCGACCACATAGCCAAGATCTCTACGTATTATCAGTACGTACGAATATTTAGTTTCACTACGAGTCATTACGAAAATTGTTCTATACCGACCACATAGCCATGATCTCTACGTACTATCAGTACGTACGAATATTTAGTTTCACTACGAGTCATTACGAAAATTGTTCTATACCGACCACATAGCCAAGATCTCTATTTACTACCGGTACGTACGAATATTTAGTTTTAGTACTAGTTATTACGAAAATTACTCTATGCCGACCACATAGCCAAGAACGCTACGTACTACGGGTACATACGAATAATTAGTTTTAGTACGAGTTATTACGAAAATTGCACTATTTCGACACATGGCCAAGAATTCTCAGTACCGGTAAGTACGAATATTAAGTTTTAGTACAATTCATTACGAAAATTATCCCGGGATGGGACAAGGGACTGCATCATCATAGGGAATAAGTGTGATGCCTAACAATTAAGTAGTGTAATAGATGACATAGTTCAGCACCTTGGCTGTGTGATCTATTTCTTGATTGGGCACCCGTTGCAGAATGAGCGTTGGTTTGAGTCCTGATGAGGAAGAAACTTCGTCATAAAATCTCGACCGCTGTAAAGGGCAGGTGTCCATTCAGCATCGTGATGAATTTGGGGAGCTACAAAAGATAGCGAAATCCGATTTCGTAAGCAGACTATAACTTATGAGGGGTGGTGTCATCATGCTAACCACACATTAACCCCGTACTAATGGGATGATCGTTCACCTGTGCTGAGCATTTTGACTTAAGGTCAGCAGTCGGCCTCGGCCCTCCAAGGGTTGTCGTGTCATAGATATGTAGTAAATTACATATGACGATTGCTATTATATCTTGCATCATTTTTATCCACCTATGAACAGTAAGTTCGCAAGATTTCATAAACATTCACTTCATCACATGTTTGGAACAAATAAAACTGGATATTATGTGAAAGTGTATATTCGAAAAATCTGAAAGTTAGAATTTATAAAACAGTTATATTACCGGTTGTTCTGTATGGTTGTGAAACTTGGACTCTCACTTTGAGAGGGGAACAGAGACTTCGGGTGTTTGAGAATAAGATTCTTAGGAAAATATTTGGGACTAAGAGGGATGAAGTTACAGGAGAATGGAGAAAGTTACACAACACAGAGCTGCACGCATTGTATTCTTCACCTGACATAATTAGGAACATTAAATACAGACGTTTGAGATGGGCAGGGCATGTAGCACGTATGAGCGAATCCAGAAATGCATATAAAGTATTAGTTGGGAGGCCGGAGGGAAGAAGACTTTTAGGGAGGCCGAGACGTAGATGGGAAGATAATATTAAAATGGATTTGAGGAAGGTGGGATATGATGATAGAGAATGGATTAATTTTGCTCAGGATAGGGACCAATGGCGGGCTTATGTGAGGGCGGCAATGAACCTCCGGGTACCTTAAAAAAGCCAGTAAGTAAGTAAGTAAGTAAGTAAGTAAGTATTATGTAAAAGTGTAGGCTACACAACTACTTTAAATTTATTACTAATATTCTTGAAGAATCATTAAAGTAGCGAGAACAAAACTAAATCTCCATTTTCTTCATTTCCTACAGGAAACGGAACCCAGGTTTGACGGCTTTGTAACTAAAAACGCTCGTATCATCGGTAGTCTTTCCACCGGGCACGAAGTTAGCGGCTTCAAATCATTACATAGACGTTAGGTTTCTGGAATTAAATAAAACCCTAAATCAGGGGTCGTCAGCACAGAGCACGCTGGGGCTAACCTCTCTTACCCGCGGAAAACGCAGTGCACTATAGTGCTCTCGTAGCTGCTAGATGGTATGCTCTCTATCTCTCGCTGTTGCACGACAGTGCACACGGGACGGCACCGCGTACCCATTGCACATTTCAGCGAGTGCTGACGACCACTGCCCTAAATATTAATTTCATCAGGAGGCAATAAAGCCGTAGGCAGTAGATTTAAGGCACACAAACAAACCAGAGGAAGGCATAATTATATAATTTATTTATTTTACACTAGTTCTCTGCTCATCCAGTTCCATGATTTGAGAATAGATATCTCTGTGAGTTAATGTCTTATTAAAATTGAAGATACAAGACCGTGCACAAGGAGGCAGGATCGGGAGTTTAATCCTCCAATTTGCGAAGAAATCAGCGTGTTGTAAAGAGAAATAGTGAAATATTTCAATGTTATATAGGCCTAGAATACCAAAGATATATTGTACCAGTCGGCCTCGGTAGCGTAGGTAGTTGGTATAGCGCTGGCTTTCTATGCTCGAAGTTGCGGGTTCGATCCCAGCCCAGGTCGATGGCATTTAAGGCGTTTAAATGCGACAGGCTCATGTCAGTAGATTTACTGGTATTTAAAAGAATTCCTGCGAGACAAAATTTCGGCACACCGGCGACGCTGATATAACCTCTGCAGTTACGAGCGTTGTTAAATAAACCAAAATTTATTTTTTTATACTGTACGCATCATGTGAAATGGTGATATTGTAATTAATAAACACTTCATTAAAAAGTTTACATCCAGATTGTACTCGTTCATTACCTACTTTATGAATGAAATTATGTTTTCCCCTCAAACCCCTATTTTAAAAATCCTGCGCACGACTTTGTGAAGATGTCTCAGCAGGAGATCGTCGGTGATAAAGAAGCAAAGGAAGCATAAAGTAGAATAATCAGCAGCGCATCGAAACTCGAAAACTACCGCTTCCGTGAAGTGAAAGACATCTAATTCATTTCTAGTCTTAAAAAGTAAACAAACAAAATATATTATGTACCATACTCTAATATAAATACTTTATAGTTTGTACTGAACACGAAGCCACCAACGATCGTCCTTGCAAGGTTCAAGTCCCCCGGCGGCGTGTGAACTCGGACTTCAGGTAGCGGAGAGCGCGTGATCCGGTTTCCAATGCTAATGTGTTCAGTTATCTCAGCTACCTGTCGAACTGATGAGTGCAACTAAATATCAAGGCCGCAGCTATGAACAACTGCCGAGGACGCGCTCCTCGTGTGCAGGTTCGTGTCCAGCCTGGAAACGAGCGATTGCTAAAGACATAACAAGAAGTTGCATTCTACGTGGGTAATCGGGAGTGCAAGGGAAAAGTCAATCCAAAATATGTGACTTACAAATTCCGTCTGTTTTAATGGTAGAACCGACACTACCAAATTAATGTATACGAAACATTATTATTATTATTATTATTATTATTATTATTATTATTATTATTATTCATGTATATATGGGGGAATCCAGAAATGGATATATTGTGTCAGTTAGGACGCCAGAGGGAATAACACCTTTGGGGAGGACGAGACGTAGATGGGAGGATAATATTAAAATGGATTTGAGGGAGATAGGATACGATGGTAGGGACTGGATTAATCTTGCTCAGGATAGGGACCGATCGCGGGCCTATGTGAGGGCGGCAATGAACATCCGCTTTCCTTAAAAGCCATAAGTATTACTATTATTATTATTATTATTATTATTATTATTATTATTATTACTATTATTATTATTTCCTGTTACTATGTTAGTAATGATTTCTGTGCAATAATGTGTAGCTATTAAAAGATTTATGATTTATTTAATCATTGCAATTTTTACAATTATTCAGATCTATCTTAATCATATCTCCCTTTTCAACAGTTTTGAAAGAAAATTTTAACTTTTAAGGATGTGCGTTTTAGTCCATTTTATTCAACATAAGAAACGTGTGAATACAATAATTATAAGAAAATTCAGGGCTAGAAGAAATGATTATATATTTAAATACTTAAATACAGACTTATGTCTCTGAATGAGGTTCTAGCTGATACGTACATCTATTATCGGGCAGTACATCTCACTTGACGATATGTGATATGTGTCAGAGAAAGAACAATTATTGTTTGGATACATATAAAGTCTGATTAGTGTCATATGTAGCCAATCGGCGATGTATGCAATGGAGGGGGAAATGAACTGATCATCCTACCCCATTATCTCCTGGTCTAGTTGGCTCAAAAGTGGTGCTTTGTTGGTATCACTTGTAAGGTTCAGATCTGTCTTCGGATAGTTGAATAAACAACAACAACACAGACTTAGATTCACTGAATTTTGCTTATGATTTGGTTTTATTAGCAACTTGAGAAGGTGAGTTTCAAACGTCTGCCCTTGGGCAGAACGCTATGAATGAATGAATGAATGAATGAATGAATGAATGAATGAATTCATATTTTAACATTAGTAGTACTTGTTTAGTCAACTGTCCGAAGACAGGTCTCAACCTCATAAGGGACACCAAAATGTTATCACTCATGAGGTAATTAATCCAGGAAATAATGGGGTAGGTTGGCCAGTTCCTTTCCTCCTCTATTCCATAAATCGCTGACTAGTAACATATTTCACTAATCAGACTTAAGTTGTACACATTCTTCCTCCGACATATATCGTCAAGCGAGATATACTGTCCGATAATAGATGTAGTGCCTCTGATTGAGATTCTGGCTGATATGTACATCTATTATCAGGCAGTATATCTCACTTGACGATATGTTTCAGAGGAAGAGAAATTCTTTGTATGCATCTGAAGTCTGATTAGTATAATATGTAGCTTATTGGCAATGTATGCAATGGAGGGGGAAAGGAACTGGCCACCCTACTCCGTTACCTACTGGCCTAGTTTTCTCACAAGTGGTGCCTTATTGGTATCACTTGTGAGGTTCAGACCTGTCTTCGGACAGATGACTAAACAACAACAAAAAAAAAATAGATGTAATTGTGTACAACATATTAGCCAGGATCTTAATCACAGGTCGTTAGTAGCAGGTAAATATTTTACAGACTGTCCAACGACAAACAAAAGGAACGGCTGCCTACAGCAAGGACCCTGTTCTGAGCAAGAATTTAGACAGAATAAATTAATTTAAATATTTTTTTTGTTGAAGCTATAATTATTGGCGAAACTAGATATGTCAGAAAAAAAGTAATATATGCATGGGCATCACCTAGTCCAAATACATATTCTTCTTCACATTCTTTTATACATGCTGTTAGCAAGATATGACCTTTGTTATGCGAAAGAAGCCTTGATTTTACTGAAAGTGACGAAATAAGAATTCCGAACATTTGGTTAACCTGATGGTTTGTGGCCGTAGTGTTGCTGTGTTCCGATGGGAAATAAGGGAAAAATGGTTATAAGTGTTTCCAATATGAACATATTCATCAGATATTATGAATACCCATTATTTACAGAATTTTCAACTATAATATTGGAAAAACTATTTTGGACAACTACTAAATATACATAGGCCAAATAGAAATGATCGGGACGAAATTCAAATACAAACTGCTGAGCCATTTCTGAAGTCGAAATTGCGATAGAAAATCTGAAAAATTATAAGACTCCAGGTATCGATCAAATTCCAGCAGAATTAATGCAAGAGCGTGGAAGCGCATTATCTAACGAAATTTATAAGGTTGTACTGGCTATTTGGGAAAGGGAAATTGTACCAGAACAATGGAAGGAGTTCATAATCGTACCTATCTTTAAGAAGGGGGACAAGACTAACTGTAGGAACTTTCGAGGAATATCACTTTTGTTGACGTCGTACAAAATTTTGTCCAATATTCTTTTCAGAAGATTAACTCCATATGTAGATGAAATTATTGGGGACCATCAGTGTGGGTTTAGGCGTAATAGATCAACTATTGACCATATATTTTGTATTCGACAGATATTGGAGAAAAAATGGGAGTATAAGGGTACAGTGCATCAGTTATTCATAGATTTCAAAAAGGTATATGACTCGGTTAAGAGAGAAGTTTTATATGATATTCTTATTGAATTTGGTATTCCCAAGAAACTAGTCCGATTAATTAAAATGTGTCTCAGTGAAACGTACAGCACAGTTCGTTTAGGTCAATTTCTGTCAGATGCGTTTCCAATTCACTGTGGGCTAAAGCAAGGAGAAATATGAATATCACCTTTACTTTTTAACTTTGCTCTAGAGTATGCCATTAGGAAAGTCAAGGATAACAGAGAGGGTTTGGAATTGAACAGGTTACATCAGCTGCTTGTCGATGCGGATGACGTGAATATATTAGGAGAAAATCCACGAACGATTAGGGAAAACACGGGAATTTTACTGGAAGAAAGTAAAGAGATAGGTTTGGAAGTAAATCCCGAAAAGACAAAGTATATGATTAGTCTCTTGACGAGATTATTGTACGAAATGGAAATATAAAAATTGGACATTTATCTTTTGAAGAGGTGGAGAAATTCAAATATCTTGGAGCAACAGTAACAAATATAAATGATACTCGGGAGGAAATTAAACACAGATTAAATATGGGAAATGCCTGTTATTATTCGGTTGAGAAGCTTTTATCATCCAGTCTGGTGTCAAAAAATCTGAAAGTTAGAATTTATAAAACAGTTATATGACCGGTTGTTCTTTATGGTTGTGAAACTTGGACTCTCATTTTGAGAGAGGAACATAGGTTAAGGGTGTTTGAGAATAAGGTTCTTATGAAAATATATGGGGCTAAGAGGGATGAAGTTACAGGAGAATGGAGAAAGTTACACAACACAGAACTGCTAGCATTGTATTCTCCACCTGACATAATTAGGAACATTAAATACAGACGTCTGAGATAGGCAGGGCATGTAGCACGTATGGGTGAATCCAGAAATGCATATAGAGTGTTAGTTGGGAGGCCGGAGGGAAAAGACTTTAGGGAGGCCGAGACGTAGATGGGAAGATAATATTAAAATGGATTTGAGGGAGGTGGGATATGATGATAGAGAATGGATTAATGTTGCTCAGAATAGGGACCAATGGCGGACTTATGTGAGGGCGGCAATGAACCTCCGGGTTCCTTAAAAGCCAGTAAGTAATATTGATATTATTAATAAAGAATAATTTTTTTGTACAGTCGATTTAGAATTATAGCTAGTTAGTGATTAGATGTTGGCGATTCTGTTACATTTGAATATTAAAGACACAGGCCGTTGATGTCAACAGATCGGATATAAGAAAGAATGTGCTGTCAATGGTTTTCAGTTCAATGTTCAACCATTATGTTCAAATGCACATGTTAAACTAAAAACCATATGTAGTACTCATATTGTGGTTAAATATTTCATTTAAAAACTGATAAATCATTGCTCAGTCTACTTTTGGGGAATAATACGATGTGGATATCTAATGCTGGTACATAATCTTCAGTTAGGACAGAGAGGTCTGAGTCCAATACTTCCAGACAGAAGATGAGAAGACGACGACGATGACTATAACGATAGTGTTTACGATTATGATACAGTATTTAGCAGAAATAGCATTACTTAACTAACTTACATATCGTCACATCATTCAATATATTGAAATCACTATAAATTGTTTGATATTAATTATTAATTATAATCATCGTCTTTTCCGAAATTAGGTGACTATATTTAGGGTTCTTGAAGACTAATGGTCGATAAAATTAACATCTTTATTATTCCTCTTTCCATTGTACATAAAATTTAAGATTTTAAATACATAATTCCAAAAAAATAATTATTACATAGAGAATAATATCTTATTGTACTAGCCCTAACACAAGGTAAAGAAGCTGGCGTGATAGGAACAAGACCGTTAGAACATTTTCTCATATTACACTGTTCACTAAAATGAACCATAGTTTGTTCTGCGTGGCGCAATGAAAATAAATATAAAAGGTATTAAGGCAACAATCCAGTCCTTTTACTGCATCAACCCAATCAAGACCAGAGATCAAAAGTCTCGAAGAAGAGCGTGGATGGTGCAATGCTGCCACCTAGTGAGAGGCGTGGGATGCATCTACCCACCTTGTGGCATAGTGCTGCCACCCGCTCATTCTATAGCAGAATATCTCTCGGATCAGATGCGCTTGCGTGCGCACTACTTTAAGCAATTGTTACGGAAGAGGGATTTTCTACACTTCATTCATTGGGACTTGTAACTCCCAAAACTTGACCAGTAAATGATCAACACCATGCTCGGTCGCCTTACTCCGGCTGAGAAGTTATAACGAGATTGTACTACATCAGCATTTCTCAAACTAAGGGTCGCGACTCCCCAGGAAGATCGTGACGTAAGGACAAGTGGGTCGCGAAATAAAAATAACGTAATATGTTTAAAATTAATAAAACACGTTTTCTGAGAAAATTCGAAACATACTTACTATATTAAAAACAGTTTTATTTGACACAAAAGTTTAAACAAATTTAATTAAAAACTACAGTCTAAAGTACATTTTTTAATTTTAATGGATGCGTTTGTTTTTCATTTCAAAGTCTTCCTATGATCTACATTAGAAACAAACAAAAAGTTGTTTTCGGTCAATAAAAAATCACTCCTGTGTCCAGTTTTCAATACTACCATATACGAAAAGTATTTTAACATAGGTAAAAAGTGAAAAAAGTATATATTCAAGGCTTCTATGACAAAATTTCCGTATTCAGTTCAACGGAAAAGCCAAAAATTACTTCAATCTTCCAACGTAAATTGTAGTTATAACGTTTGATCAGTTGGCAGATAGTTCGAGAAGTTGATGTGGGTCTCAGCTGGTAGGCACGTATCCACAAAGCGAGATTGCCTCATGATGCTTGCTTCGTTCGGCGGATACCTTGCCTCACAAGAGTGTGCGGTGGCTTCGCAAGGGTGCGACGTTGTCTAATCCGTGAGCTAATTCCAGTAGGTTTTTGAATGCGAACAAAGGTGCCTCTCTCCGTGTGGATTGTTCGTTGGAAAAGATGTCATCATGCAATCCGATGTTACTGCATTAATTGCCGCACACTAACTGGTAGCTAACGTTGCTTTGCATTCTTGCTTCGCTACCAAATAAACAAAGCCGCAAAGCAAACTACAAGCGAGGCTGCCGCGAGAGGCGGCCGCGCGTTAGAGGTCTGTTTCGTGCATACGCGGCTCAACGGATTGAGTACTCTTATCTTCGAAAAACTATCGTTATCGTCCGAAAATAATACAACTGCTTTCAGCATATGAATCTTTATGCTATCCAATAACCAACCATATTTTTTATATGGTTGTGAGTGTAAGCATGTCGAACTTTATTTTTTTCAGACAGATAATCCAAATACCAAGCTTATAATGAAAGCATTGCCTTTATTTCTCTCACAAACAGAATTATGTTTCCTTCACGCCCTTGTAAATTCAAATCTTGGTAATTTAATTGAGGAAATGTATCAGCTATATAAATCAACAGCTATATAGACTTATTATCTTGTAAAATTATGTAAAGTTAGTATGATCAATTCATCTCGCATTTCAAAAAGATTCGATAACACTGCGAAAACCATCTGACCTCAGTGTGGAAAAGAAGGGTTTTGTTGCTTGGGTCTATTTCATCACACAGTCTAACAAACAGCCTACTCTGTAACAGTCAATTTTATTGTTCGGCATAATTTATATGGCAAGTGTGTGTCTATTAAAGAAGAGCTGTGTTCATTCCGCCCTTGGCACAAGAACTACTAATTTTACCAGCAGTCCATTGTTTTTTTTTTCTGTTTTCGCCTTTGTACCATTCGCTATACATTGCTACACATTTTGCCCACTTCATGTCACTTTTATATGACTTTTTAAAAACGTTAAAAGCACTTGTTTTGTTTCATTCCCAGATATTTTCTTCAATTAACCCATCACATTCATACATGATAAAACTCAAAACAGAGAAATGTTCGATATCCATTGATTCATCAAACTGGACAGTCAAAAATAATTCACTTGATTTCACTACTTTATTCTATGATCGCGAACATCGCCCACCATCTCATTGATTCGTCTTGACATAGAAAGCAGAATAGTTTTCAAATGTTTTGCTTCTTAGTGGCATATTAAAACGTTGATTATAACGATAACAGCTTGCAGTATGTCGTTTTTCTCATATGGGCCATACACATCACTCTTACAGATACGCGATATGATACACTTCGAGTTTTGCGTTTTCACTCTGGCTTGCTTTACAAATAGAAGGTTGTTGATTTTTTCAAAGTAGTCCTATGTATTTTATTTGGAAAAATTCCAAAGTTTTGTTTTTAAGAGATGGGTGCGTAGTTTCCAAGTGTAGAACTACTTTGATGGCTTCACAATATCGGCGGAGAGAACTTGAATACAAACACATTGTGGCTTACCATCCGAAAAAATAAATCCACACTTTAAATAACTGTCCTACAATTTCTTCTACTTATTCACCGATTCATTGAATGCTTGACTTTGTATTATGAAAAATTTGTCCACTTTCCATTCCACATTGAAGAAGTATATATATATATATATATATATATATATATATATATATATATTTATTTATTTAATAAGCGCACACCAAGAGCTGAAACCTCAATAAATGAGCACTGAACTTACAGTACATTAAAAAAAAAATAAATAAATGCTATAGCTACAACCTCGTAATGATTCTCAACCTTCCATTTTTTCTACCTTCTTTTTCTACATTTTTTCTTCTACCTTCTTTTATAACAGACATTGTTAAACAGGGTGTGTTCACGTTTGTTCGAGACTTGGGCGGGCGGGTTATAGGCAAGTTTACGCGCCAATTCGAAGCTCGCACATTTCGATGTGTACAAACATGTCGATTAGAACATGTCGCTATCAATGCAGCTAAGTTTGAACTAGTCGCTGTTCTACATTATTATTATTATTATTATTATTATTATTATTATTATTATTATTATTATTATTTCATTTCAATATTTTTTCAGGAGGTCACAACTCTAAAAAAAGGTTTCAGAAACACTTTACTTTCCACTGATTTTTCTTTTACATATCTTATTATTTCTCGAGTTTAATATCAAACTGCAATAGCATTTAAATTCAACATTATATTTTATATTATACTTGATTATTATATTTTGTCTTATGGCATACTATGAAGAAAAAAATTGGCGAAAGTAATGCTGAATTACTCAGAAAGACTTGATCTGAATTAGTTGCATTGTTTATGGGGGGAAGGGGGAATCCAGAATATTGTACGAAATGGAAATATAAAAATTGGAAATTTATCCTTCGATGAGGTGGAAAAATTATATCTTGGAGAAACAGTAACAAATATAAATGACAATCGGGACGAAATTAAACGCAGAATAAATATGGGAAATGCTTGTTATTATTCGGTTGAGAAGCTTTTGTTATCTTGTCTACTGTCAAAAAATCTGAAAGCTAGAATTTATGAAACAGTTATATTACTGAGAGGTGGAAAAATTCAAAACCTTGGAGCATCAATAACAAATATAAAAGATACTTGAAAGGAAATTAAACGCAGAATAAATATGGGAAATACCTGTTATTATTCGCTTGAGAAGCTTTTATCATGCAGTCTGCTCTCAAAAAATCTGAAAGTTAGAATTTATAAAACAAATATACGAGCGGTTCTTCTGTATGGTTGTGAAATTTAGACTCTCACGTTGAGAGAGGAACAGATATTAAGGCTGTTTGAGAATAAGGTTCTTAGGAAAATATTTGGGGGCTAAGAGTGATAAAGTTACAGGAAAATGAAGAAAGATACACAACGCAGAACTGCATGCATTTTATTCTTCACCTGACATAATTAGGAACATTAAATTCAGATGTTTGAGATGGGCAGGGCATATAGCACGTATGGGCGAATCCAAAAATGGATATAGAATGTTAGTTGGAAGACCGGAGGGAATAAGACCTTTGGGGAGGCCGAAACGTAGATTGGAGAATAATATAAAAAGAGATTTGAGGGAGGTGGGATATGATGGTAGGGACTGGATTAATGTTACACTGGATAGGGACTGATGCCAGACTTATGTGAGGGCGGCAATATAACTCCGGGTTTCTGAAAAGCCATATGTAAGTAAGTAGGCTTGTGAAAAATAAAGGCTACAAAACATTTCAGAGGTTGCACCTATTAGAAACTTTGCACTGTTTTAAAACACTAGTTCTGTCTTTTTGTTTTGTTCAGTGAGTGGAACAATGTATTTTTAAATGACAGAATGATATATTTTTTTTACTTTTGTTCTCTCCGTGTACTAAAATGTTTAAGATCATACATATTTTCATTTGTGGACATGTTAATGTATGGGCCCAACGAATAACTAAAAAGTAGAAGGAGAAGTTTACTTGAAAAACAGAATTTTATAATTGTTTTTTTTTTTTTTTGACAATATTTGTACATCGGTACTATCAATTGTGCTTAAATAATTAACATTTCAACAATATGAGACTTGTGGAGAGGGTGACGTCCATTAACGTTCCTCAAACCATCAACAAAAAAAAGGCAATTGAAAACATTTTAATACGAATAGTTCTTTCATTCTCAAGTCTTTCTAAGAATAACAAACTTGACAAATTGTATAGAAAAAGAGAGACTTGAAACTTGGAGGGCATGATTGAAAATCTAATTGGCAATGGTAATAGGAGGAAGATCCAGCAGGAAACACCTGCTATATGTAGTGAACTGCTTACACAAAGAAAAATTAGTCTCGCTAATATATTTCTCGAGAAACTCATGAAATTAGAACTATTATTCTCTGGCCTATAAGATCATAAATCCAGACTTTTCAGCTATCTGTATGCCTGAGTCTTCCGAACATTTACAGTAATAGATGCTGCATAACTACGAATATTTTCAGTTGCAACTGACTTTGTTTTTTTTTTTTTTGTCAATATAACAGCCATACAGAGAGCATTCTTTAGCATATATTCACAGAAACCCAGAAACATTGATGATCTAAGGGTAAAAATTACTCAAGAATCTCAACAAATCATACCTCTGATGTTACAAAGAGCATGGGCTGACTTGCATCACCATTATGAGCTGTGCTGAGTGCGCAATGGGGGGTCATGTAGAGTTCTGAGAAATTTCCCATCTTTCAATATGTATACACAAAGTTTCAACAAATAAAGTTCAGTAGTATATGTTTAACAGTGTTTTTATTTTATCCATATCCAACGTATCACTCTGTATATTTCATTCCTTACAGGAACTCTATTTACTACTTCCGCTCTTTATGACGTTAAGAAGTTATTAGTGGTATCATTATCTCATATTGCCTTATTGACCGTTACAAAATTCACACGTAACCCTGTGCAGAGAATCTCTTTATTTCCCAACATACTGGCTGGGTCCTCGACACTACTTCGTCACTATTTGGTGCCCATCCCCACAACGTGGACCTGGACCCGTCTGTCGAAATTCTCCATGTATCCATGTGGTCTGTTAAAGCTAAAGAGCTTGACCTGTCTACCATGGACCGGGTTAATAATCTTTATTAAATTGTTGTTCAGATTAATTATTAGAAAACAGTTTATGGGACTGCACTAAGGTCAATCGATGAAACATATTTTACTTGCAACCTCGTAATGATGAAGACTTAGGCGAGTAAAATCAGATGATAGATTTGTAATCTCGAGGTCTATAGAGATGGCTTTGAGATGTTCTTAAGGGTAACTAGATACTTTCCGTTTATCTAGAGTGAGACCAATTAAGCGTCCCGAAGAAGACTTGCAAAGTGCTTTCTCGTGTTCGAGGCATCACTGAATTCATCCAATGAATGCATTCCAGAAAGACGCCCTACTTCTAACTGGCTATCATCTCCTGTTATCTCCTAGGCTCGTGTTTCATGTGCTACATTCATTTTAGTCATATGAAAACGTATGAGGTTCTGGCTGATATGTACAGATACGGCATTAAATTAAGAGTTCCCTTACTGTACGTTTCGCTTACAACACACTGCGCATGTACAGTAAACAAGAGCCCCTGTATATATGCTACTTGTGGGCAGTTGTGTGAAATTGTTGCCTATATACAGGTGGACTCTCATCAAGACTCACTTCAGATTTTAATTCCGTATATGTCATGTACATCTATTATCAGGCAGTACATCTCACTTGACGATATGTGTAAGAGGAAGAACAATTGTTTGTGTACTACAGAAGTCTGATTAGTGTAATAGGCTATGTAACTATTCAGCGATGTATGTAATTGAGGGGGAAAGAACTGGCCATCCTACCCCATTTTCTCCTGGTCTAGTTGCCTTATCAGGTACCTTGTTGGTGTCACTTGTGGGGTTTAGAGCTGTCTTCGGACAATTGACTGAACAACAACAAAGGAGCAAAATTGATGTAGAACCATTTTTACAAAGTTTTATACACCATCAATTCCAAATTCCTAGTTTGCTTTCAATTTTATAATTGCTAGTCGAACTATTTCATGCATAATTGCTGGTATAGGTAGAAAATCAGTATTCATTTTATAATCGTTTGTATAGCCATGGTTTTGATATTTATGTACAAATTCAGAGTAATTAGAGAGATTATACCTCTTTCCTATTGCTTTTGTAGAACATTTTATTATACAGGGTGAACCGCAAGTATGGCATTAATTTTAAGGGGCTCTTCTTTTAGATATTTCAAACAAAAAGGTTTAATACAATTTTCCTCGCTTTTGCATCATTTTCGAGATAAAAATTGTTTTGTATGAAACATTTCATAACTTGTTTTTGGAAAAATCACTGATTGAATTCCAGATGTGTTCAGAGAATTTAAGAGATCAGTATATTATGATAATAAATGATTGAAAGAATTTTAGTTTTGTCCTTTAAATGTGCAGAAATGTAATCCTAAGAAATGTAAATTTCCGTTCTGCAAAGGAATTTCACAATGTTACATTTTTTGGGTCAAATTTCTGCACATTTAAAGGACAAAACTAAAATTTGTTTAACCAGTTATTTTCATAACTGCTCTCTTAAATTGACTGAGCTTATTTGAAACTCAATTACTGACTTTCCCAAACCACGTTACGAAATGTTTTATACAAAACAATTTTTATCTCGAAAAGGAACCAAAAACGATAAAAATTGTATTAAAATTTTTGATTTGAAGTACCTCAAAGAATAACACCTGAAATTAATGACATTACTTACGGTTCATTCTGTATACATAACAAATTGTTTGATTATTAGTTTTTTACGGAATAATTCAAATTTAACCAAATATTTTCTAATTATGATTTTAGATTTTTATAAACATGTAATAATAATAATAATAATAATAATAATAATAATAATAATAATAATAATAACAGTAATAATAATATACACAATATTTTGTTAATTATTAAGCTTTCAACATGATTAAAACTAATTAATTTTTTGCAAGAATAAGATTCTTAACCATAAGAAACAGAAGCTACATCCGACACTTGGACACAATGGCAAACAAAAAAAAAAAAAAACTGAACATTATTTTCCGGTGTCAAAAGTAGTAAAATATTAACTTTCTATTAAATCGCGAACATTTTGCCATTATAATATTAATGTCTATATATTTCATGTAACGACAAAGTAAATTATAGATTACATTAGTTTCAAGCTACATAATTTTTTTAACATAATGTCAAGTAATAAATTGTCAAGATATCATCGACAATTTCGATATCTACATCTACAAAGGTTGGCCCAGTTCAATGGCACACTAAGCTATTCTGACCTCCACGAAGTAGAAGGGATTGAGATACTGACACATTTGTGGGGAATGCGAGCAGAAGGATGCGTTATATTTGAGATTATCTTCTATAGCACGTCGTGACTCGCGAATTCCACGACTGATGTCGTCGTTATCACTGCAGAATGTAGAATAATAATAATTCTTACGTAATTTGCACTCGAACTTTTCAGAAGACAGCTTGTCTCCGTTATACATAAAATTCAATGAGCGGCATTGAATATATTCATTTTACGAATATATCTTTTCTACTTCTCATTACATAACTTTACTTATTACTACTTTATTTTAAAACTATGAATACTCACTTTAAACATCCACAGAGTCACAAATTTACGTGGGAGGCCAGAGGTCAAAAGTCAATAATTGCTTATGTAATCCCCAACAAAAGAATGGCTGATATTATATTGGACACAAGGGTTTTTCGCAGCTTCGAAATTGAATATAATCACTATTTGTTAGTTGCACCAGCGCGATTTCCTCCAAGGTGGTATAATAATAAACGAATTATTAAACAACCTACATGTTGTTTTAAGGTTTCACTACTTGATGACCCAAGTATTCGGTGGCTCTATGAGAAGAGAATAATTAATTTACTAAATATAGAAATAGGAAGTAATATTGAGGAAGAATGGAGTAATTTGAAGTATATTATAACTACAGCGGCAAAGGAAAGTCTAGGAACTAAAATGAAATGGAACAGATAACGCGGTTTAAGGAAATGGGACTATAATGTAGCCAAATTTATTACTGATAAGAGGGAAGCATTTAAAAAATTTCTATCAATTGGTACACTTGTTGATTAAATGGAATATAAGAAGAAAAGAGCATTAGCAAAGAGGGAAGTTAGGAAAAATCATAGAAAATGTTGGAATGACTTTGTTGTTCAGTTGGAAACAGATATTACTAGACCAAACACAAAAACATTTAAAATTTTGAAACAATTGAATGGAGAGGTACAAGAAAGAGTAAAAATTAATACAATCCATTTGGAGGAATGGGTTCATTATTTTCAAGATTTATGGCAGCAAAAGAATGCAATTTTATGCTCTCCAAATTCTTATAATGATGACATGGAAAATTTTACTTTGACTGAACTACAAATAGTGCTAACAAAATGTAAAAATAATAAGGCACCTGGGGAAGATGGTATCAATTTGTAATTATTCAAGTATGCAGGAGATGCTTTTAATAATAGATTTTTACTTTTCTTGACCACAATATTTAATGATGAGAATCCTCCACCAGAAAGTTGGCAAAGAGCAATAGTAATTCCGGTACAAAAAAAAAAGGTGTTACAAGCAACTGTGATAACTTTAGAGGAATAAGCCTTCTCAATTCTGGCTACAAAATTTATACCAAATTACTAAAAATTAAATTGAACCAATTTTATGACACTACACTGGATGAAGCACAAAATGGATTCCGAAAAGGTAGATCATGTGCAGATGAATATTTTACACTGAAGCTTTTGATCGAAAAACATAGAGAATTTAATATTGAAACCCACCTGGCATTTATTGATATGAAGAAAGCCTTCGACAGAGTAGATAGAAACAAATTATTGAATATTTTAGCACATGATGGTATTCCAAATCAATTAGTAATAGCTATTTACAATATTTATAATAATCATATACAGGTTAGGATTGAAAACAAAATATATTCAGAATGGAAACGAATAAATCAAGGAGTGAGACAGGGTTGTAGTTTATCTCCTCTAGTATTTATTATATACATGAATCACATTATTAAGGAATGGAGATTGAAACTACATTGAAGTATACCAATAAGTCGTTTGTCCCAAATAGATACTTTATTATTTGCTGATGATATTGTGTTTATGGCAACTTCAGAAGATAATTTACAACGTTTGGTTTACAACTTTAATCAAATGGCAGAAAGTTTCAATATGGAAATTTCAACAGACAAATCTAAAGTGATGGCTTGTTTAGAAAAGGAACCAGTCCGTAGCAAAATATGCATCAATAATAAGATCATCGAACAAGTAAAAAATTGTAGTTATCTCGCTTACCAAATTTCATATGAAGAAGAAAAGGATTTGAATGAGAAAATTATTAAATTCAACAGAGCAATGGGGATAATTAATCAGATATTCGAACCAACCTTATTACAAAAACACACGCGCATCAGAATTTATTAAACATTGGCCAGACCTATACTCTGTTTTGGTAGTGAAGCTTGGACGATTCGTAATATTGATTCACAAAGATTAACGGCGGCAGAAATGAGATTTATGCGTCGTACAGCGGGATACACGAGAATGGATCACATTAAAAATTTTGACATTATGAAAGAACTGCAGATTGAACCGATTTCGGAATACCTACAGAAATACAGACAAAACTGGAGATCACATGTCATCAGAATGCCTCGTTCTAGAATTCCACGCCAAATTTTAAATGACCATCCTGTGGGCAAGAGATCCTTGGGCAGACCGTTCAAGCGTTGGCAAGAGACCGTAACTGGCCACTAGGCCCAATACATGCAAGGATGATCATTAACTACAGTAGAGCATCGATCAACCGAATGCCGATCAACCGAAACATCGGTTAACCGAAAGCGTTCCAGTCAGCAAATTCAAATTTGCGCGCACGTCATGTAGAAGTTCCGCTAGCGCTGTTTGCGAGATATAGCGGGGGGGGGGGGGGGAGTCTCAGGCCTGAAGCAAAAAGAAAAAAAAAACTGGACTTCTTCTCCTAAACTGTAGGCTATTTTGAACTAGTGCAGCTAGAGTAGTCAGTTCTCTGTGTTATTTGTAAGACGTAAGATACAAAATATATATGTACAGTTTTGTGTTTAATATCAGTTTCTTTTTTTCATACTGCTCCTATGACATTGGTACAATTTGTTTTCGTAAATGATCGGTTATCCGAAAAATCAGTTAACCGAACACCTCTCGTCCCCAATTGTTTCGGATAATCGATGCTCTACTGTAGTTAAAATTTTAAAACTAGACTATAAGTCTGTTCAAACAACTATCAAAATATTTATTTCAGAGAAAGTTTCGTTTAACAGGAGAACAGTTGGATTTGCACATTCAACCTTTATTCTACAGTCTTGCTAATATTTAAACCTTTGGTGTTGAGAAATGTATCAGCAGCTTTTTTATTTCTCAAAATCCATGAACTGCCATGTTAACAACTTCGAAATCAGGATCATTTTTGTGGAAGTTATCACATTGTGCAAGTAATTTGGAATCACTGCCTTCATCAGGCATTTTATTTTTTTTCGACGAGGGCAAAGTCTCTATTGCAAATCATAAAGCTGTGGCCACTGAAAAAATTATAAGCTATTGTGTCGGAAACCGCATGAAGAATAAGGAACATAAAAACAAATATTACCATCCTATTCTTGTTCTGTCCCGGACAGTTATCGCTCCATAGTATCAAATGCCTTTTGTATGTAACATCGGCATTTAAACTTAAGAAGGGTAAATCCTATCTCGTTACTGCTGACTCCTTCGTGCCACATACACATAAAAACACAATTGCTACCAGATACATGTGCCCCTAGATTATAGCATAATAATTCCGACAGGTAGAACACGTCGTGATGGGTAAGTTGTTGGTACAAACAAATTTGTAAATCAAAGAACATACAGCATTTGCCACTACCAGGAAGTTGGGAATTAGTGATTTTATTTCTCACATGTTCTATAGCTTCCTGCACTTTTTTTTTTGCTTAATTTCCATATTACAAGGTAATAAACAACGAACAACAACACACCGTGATAACATTCAACAACTGACACTTATAACCTTTCTAAGTAACACCTACTGGAATTTAGTGTGCAGCGTCATCTATTGTGGTCAATACATAACCTTACAATGTAGATAGAACTTACAATTTTGTAGAGTAATTGGTGATGGTATATAGAACCCTTTCAAGCAAACATCTGGGAAAAAATAGTTTTGGTACTAAGTGTCCTTGGTACAGCTACTCTTTAATTTATTTATTGTAAACATTAACTACGTATTTTTCAGAATTTTCTTCAAGGTCGATATCAGGGGCAAACATTTTCTTCTGTACTTATGACTCATTTAGAAATGAGTACAAATTCTGATAAAAAGCGAAAAATATCTGTCTCCTCTTAATTTATTATATCGATGGCCCAGAACCACACTGTTCCAAGTCCATTTTACTATTTTTTTTTTCAGGAGAGCTATTTTAAGCTCCTGACATTCAAAGCTTCATGAAACAATTTGGAATAGCTTCATAGCAACCTTATGGAAAGGAATATTTACAATTTTGTTCGATTCATGTATGCAGACAAGAACTGGAACACAATGAAACACAGTTTTCTTTCTTATAAAAAGTTGGACTTAGAACAGTCTGGTTCTCAGCCATCGATATGACATAGTTATCCCAACTAATGAAAAATAAATTTTTCAATAAGTGCATTACTAACACAATTCTGCCACCTCTCTCCCCAGAGAGATTGGTAAATCTAATGAAACTTCAAAATTTTGGATTAAACAGTGGAAATTGAAATGACTGTAAAAAAGTGAAATCTTATTAGTAATGAAATTGGAAAGGGACGAAACGTTGTACAATATGCTTATCCAACCATCATACTATTATCTGTGCAAAGATTAATTTTTTGGACCTACAGAATATATGTTATGGTAACAATGGTTATTAGAGAAGAAAAATTCGCTCCAGCGCCGGGAATCGAACCCGGATCCTTGGTTCTACGTACCAAGCGCTCTAACCGCTGAGCTACGCCGAAGTTCAATCCACAGCACCGGATCGAGTCCCTCTCCTCCAGTGTTTTTCCCTTTTGTGGCCTGACTCCAAGTTCGATATATATGTTGACATATATTAAGTCAACTGCCACTTTACAAGGGGTGCACTCAATTGAGTGACTTGGTGGCCGGGATTTCACAGTAACATGCACTGTTGGGCGAAGAATCTATGTAAAGATTAATTTTTTGGTCCTAATAACCATCATACTATTATACTCGATCGGTTATCAAACTCGGCATCAGGCCTCGTTTAACAATTTTCCCAGCTCGTACTGTAATATACGTTGCGATATTTATATCGTAAATAACTACTACTATCAACTGATTACATAAACAAAAGGAAATATATATAATATATACTAATAGTAATGAATTAAATTCATAACTGTAACTAAACTACTGTATCTACATTCTAAACAATTTTCCGTCTCAAAGACAAAGAGAGTCCTGTACTTATAAAAGTCAATTTATACGTACAAGTCTAGCATTAAAAACTGTATTTATCACATACTTCA
The DNA here is from genome assembly GCF_040183065.1 of Periplaneta americana. NCBI lineage: Eukaryota > Metazoa > Arthropoda > Insecta > Blattodea > Blattidae > Periplaneta > Periplaneta americana. The sequence goes on along the minus strand of NC_091118.1, from coordinate 92,209,067 downwards.
CTTCAATTACCACTTCAGCATTTAATTTTAACTCCTTGTTAAGAAGTTTCAACTTCATCATACGTCTTTCTCTTCACTTTCCACATTACAGTATTTTTCATAATGTATCGCCAGCACCGAGTATGAGATGTTCGCTGTACCTGATCGAACAGCACTCCCTCGGTGATGTCAAGCCGAGCAAACAGTTCTCATACCCGTACGCTATCTAATATCTTATCTGCTAACCATCGTCGTGCTCGAGTAAAGATTTCTAATGAAACTCGAATTACAATTTTATAATACATTTTTATATTTTATTAAATAAACTTTTATTTTTATATTCAAAGTTACAGCCTTAATTTTAACGTAGTTTCTATGAAAATATCTTCATCGCAGCAATTTGTCTTGTTCAAGTAACCGATCGCTTGTGGATTCGAGATTACATAAATGCAAGATGGGAGATATCTACAGAAACTCAGAGTTCCTCTCATCACCTCATTGTAATTGCTCAATTCATTAGTTGTCAGAGACTGGCTTCATGTCATACAGGAGCATGTTAGTGAAACGTCCTCTAAAATGAGAGATAACTACACAATTGAAGAGTCCACTGCAAGAATGATGGAGTCACTTTCTTGTCGAAAATGAACCGAGACTGTCAATGCATAGCTTAAGACATATAGGATGTAGTACATAGAGAGTTATATGGCATTAACACTGATAGTCATTGTCCAGTAATGATCGGAAAATCACAGTTAAGCTTTGAGCGCTAAGTATTTCAAACTTTCAATTTCTTCTCCTGAAAAATGTATTCCAAATGACATCCATCATTCTTGCAGTGCACTCTTCAATTAATACTAAATGAAATAACCGAAGACGAATTTCCAAGCAGACGTTTCCCAAATTAAAATATATTTCGCACATACAACCAAGCGTATCACTTTACGATACTTATTTTGTATCAGTCTACGTGTGTATGTGTGTGAAATAACTAAAAAAATTAAATATTTCAGTTTACGAATATGAGGCCGGAGGGAGAAAGACCTTTGGGGAGGCCGAGACGTAAATGGGAGGATAATATTAAAATGGATTTGAGGGAGGTGGGATATGATGATAGAGACTAGAATAATCTTGCACCGAATAGAGACCAATGGCGGGCTTATTTGAGGACGGCAATGAACCTGCGGGTTCCTTAAAAGCCATAAGTAAGTAGGCTACAGTAAATTAAAGTCTGCAACGAACATTGCAATAATGAACTTAACCAATATGGAGATTTGACATAAATATTCAATCCAACTTTACAATTTTACATACATACATACATACATACATACATACATACATACATACATGCATGCATATATGCCAAATGGCAGTTCTTTCACTGCAAACCCACCAGTCTCTAATCTTTCCTATTTTCTGCCTTCCTCTTTGTCTGAGCATATGATCCATATATCTTAATGTCGTCTATCATCTGATATGCTCTTCTGTCCCGAACTCTTATCCCGTTCACCATTCCTTCCAGCAGACAGTTTCTTCTGAGCCAGTGACCCATCCAATTCCTCTTTTCTCTTCCTGATCAGTTTCAGTATCATTCTTTACAACACAGCTTCATTTCTTATTCTGTCTGCCCATTTCACACGCTCCATCCTTTTTCATATTCACATTTCAAATGCTTCTATTCGCTTCTCTTCACTTCTTCGTAATGTCCATGTTTCTGCTCTACATATTGTCATACTAGGCCTATACAAAGCACTTCACTAGCCTCTTCCTTAGTTTCTTTTCCAGAGGTACACAGAATATGGTCTTTTTATAATAAAAGTTTCCTTTGCCATTGCTATCCTCCTTTCGACTTCCTGGCAGCAGCTCATGTTACTGCTTATAGTACACCCCAAGTACTGGGTGTTCATTTCAAAGTGTGTCATGACGTCACTGTTGATGAGTCAGCGATTTGAAGCGAGTTTCAGCTTTTATGTCAGAGAAGTTGCCTATTAATCAAGGCGTTCAATCTGAACTTAAGAACGTGTACGGTATAACTTGAACGTCGCAGCAACAGATGGCGGTCTGTACGGTAGATGTGCTACCATAACCTCTTTCGAACTGATATACGAGGCCAAGTCGTACGCAGGGTATTTGTTATCATCGTTTGCGTACGGTAACATTCCACAATACAAATCAAATGCTCCGTGTCCATGTTGACCGTCGGAGTTAATGTCAACAAATACGTAAGTAATCGTCTTAACCCTCTCCTCATATCCCGACAGTAAGAAAAACTCAGCTCAGTATATGTTTCGAAACAGTTCAATTCCTGCCACTACCGGCGTTACCGTACTCTTTTGAATGAACGCCGTACTTGCTAGGCAACTTCTCTGGCACGTAATTAATACGCCTCTGCGGAAGTGTAGGAAGATTGAATTCTCTAGGCTCATCGACTAGCCACATGACGGCATACAGCGAGCCATGACACACTTTGAACTGAACACCCAGTATTTGAAGCTGTTTACTTGCTCTACTGCCTCATTTAGTAATCACACATTTATCTTCTTTATTTTTCTTTCGACGACCATGGTCGTTTTGCAATTGTTTTCATCCCATAGTGCTCACAACTCGCATTTAGCTCCCACATTTATTTCTCTAAAGCTATTACATATCGTCCCTTAGTAGCGTCTCTCCTGCTAACAACGCCCTGTCATCAGCAAATCTTATGCACTCACCGTACTACAGGAATAATGTGGAGATACCTTGTTTATCACACACGCTCCTACCGGACTCATTTCCACAAACGAGTAGGGCAGAAATAATTTCCGGATTATTTAATTATATGAACGACACATGAGAGAGTATTACAACTATTAGAGGCGCTTGATCTACAGAATTCATTGTGAGAAAGTGAAAGGATGATATGGTTATACGTTCAAGACGGAAAAAATATAGAAGAATCTCATGGCATTGTAGACGCCATTTGAGCCGAGCTTCGAAGTGTGCCACTCCCAACACAATTAATTATTATGTACAATCACATACATTCGTAATAAGGATGTAAGTTGTTCTGCGATTTCTTCCTTTGTTACGAAATACATTTAATAAAATTAGATGCTACATATATACCGTTTTAATATCTACGTACCGAATATTTTAAGAGGGCTTTTAAAGTTTAACTCAATTATTTTACGGATTCCACATCCGAAATAAGGTTTATTTGTACGAAACTTTCAGTCAAATTCTCTTATCCTTTTAATTCAAAATCTGTCATCGTTCTGCAAACAAATATAATATTACCGAGAGGAATATAAAAAGAGAGAGAGTGTGTGAGTGTGTGAGTGTGTGTGTATATATTACTTTCTAGTGATAATAAACTAGACTTAAAGTTACCTTAGTTGACTAGTTGCTGCCTGGGGCCATTTTCAGAAATGGATGGTCTTCGCGGTATCTGTTGTTTTCGTCCCATGTGGGGGTGCGTTTTTGTCATATAGTGTGGAGTTGAATAGTATGTGTATTCTGAAATTGAGTTGTGTGTTGAGGATTTGTTGTGGTGTGTTTTTGTGCATCTGTATATTTCGTATTGTTCTAGTGCGTTTAGTTTCTAGTTTAGTAGAATAATGTTATCAATCAGTCCATCTATCATCTATGCACACATATATGTCTCTAAAACTATTGCATACCATTTGTTCACATTTATTTCATATTCAGAGGCGAATAATAAAGACGATAAAATAATGAAAACTGGTTAGGCGGGAGAAAGATGAAAATGAGGGGAAGAATAAGAAGAGTAATTCAAAAGGTAAGCTGGGGAAGAAGATAAGGAGGAAGAGAACAATGAAAAAATAAGTACAGGAGTACCCAAAGATGAACAAGAGCAAATGAACGAGAAGAACGAGGACATAAAGAGGTGCGAGAAAAAGGAATAAAGAATGAAAAAATATACTAAGCTCGAAGAGAGAGAAGAACTGAAGAATAAAAGGGAAAATAACGAGATGAAGAGGACAAAAATCAGGACGAAAAAATGAATAAAACGTATAACAAAAATAGCCAAAGACAAAGAAAGGTCATGACAAATAAGAGAATGAAAAAAGAACGGGAATAGAAAGAGCTAGTGAAATATCACGAGGTTGGAATAATAACAAAAATAATGAGAACAGAATCAGGCAGGGAAAGACAGAGATATTGAGAAAAAATACAAAGTATTATGTACAGTATAGAGGTAGAAGAATACCAGGAGGAACAAGGTAATGAAACAAAATGAGAAGACAAAGAAGTAGAGAATGATCAGTAGGAAACTATATAAAAAAATCAGAACAGAAAGGGATAAAAAAGATCAGAAGGATAATAATGAGAGAAATAATAAGAACAGACAGAGGTAGAGTAAGATCAGTAAGAACAAGAGAACGAGAGAATAATGAGAATAGAAAGAGATAATAAAGATCAGGAGGATAATAATGAGAGAAATAATAAGAACAGACAGAGGTAGAGTAAGATCAGTAAGAACAAGAGAACGAAAGAATAATGATAACAGAAAGAGATAATAAATATCAGGAGGATAATAATGAGAGAAATAATAAGAACAGACAGAGGTAGAGTAAGATCAGTAAGAACAAGAGAACGAGAGAATAATGAGAATAGAAAGAGATAATAAAGATCAGGAGGATAATAATGAGAGAAATAATAAGAACAGACAGAGGTAGAGTAAGATCAGTAAGAACAAGAGAACGAAAGAATAATGATAACAGAAAGAGATAATAAATATCAGGAGGATAATAATGAGAGAAATAATAAGAACAGACAGAGGTAGAGTAAGATCAGTAAGAACAAGAGAACGAAAGAATAATGATAACAGAAAGAGATAATAAATATCAGGAGGATAATAATGAGAGAAATAATAAGAACAGACAGAGGTAGAGTAAGATCAGTAAGAACAAGAGAACGAAAGAATAATGATAACAGAAAGAGATAATAAATATCAGGAGGATAATAATGAGAGAAATAATAAGAACAGACAGAGGTAGAGTAAGATCAGTAACAACAAGAGAACGAAAGAATAATGATAACAGAAAGAGATAATAAATATCAGGAGGATAATAATGAGAGAAATAATAAGAACAGACAGAGGTAGAGTAAGATCAGTAAGAACAAGAGAACGAAAGAATAATGAGAACAGAAAGAGATAATAAATATCAGGAGGATAATAATGAGAGAAATAATAAGAACAGACAGAGGTAGAGTAAGATCAGTAACAACAAGAGAACGAAAGAATAATGATAACAGAAAGAGATAATAAATATCAGGAGGATAATAATGAGAGAAATAATAAGAACAGACAGAGGTAGAGTAAGATCAGTAAGAACAAGAGAAAGAAAGAATAATGATAACAGAAAGAGATAATAAATATCAGGAGGATAATAATGAGAGAAATAATAAGAACAGACAGAGGTAGAGTAAGATCAGTAAGAACAAGAGAACGAAAGAATAATGATAACAGAAAGAGATAATAAAGATCAGGAGGATAATAATGAGAGAAATAATAAGAACAGACAGAGGTAGAGTAAGATCAGTAACAACAAGAGAACGAAAGAATAATGATAACAGAAAGAGATAATAAATATCAGGAGGATAATAATGAGAGAAATAATAAGAACAGACAGAGGTAGAGTAAGATCAGTAAGAACAAGAGAAAGAAAGAATAATGAGAACAGAAAGAGATACATAAATATCAGGAGGATAATAATGAGAGAAATAATAAGAACAGACAGAGGTAGAGTAAGATCAGTAAGAACAAGAGAACGAAAGAATAATGATAACAGAAGGAGATAATAAAGATCAGGAGGATAATAATGAGAGAAATAATAAGAACAGACAGAGGTAGAGTAAGATCAGTAAGAACATGAGAACGAAATAATAATGAGAACAGAAAGAGATAATAAATATCAGGAGAATAATAATGAGAGAAATAATAAGAACAGACAGAGGTAGAGTAAGATCAGTAAGAACAAGAGAACGAAAGAATAATGAGAACAGAAAGAGATAATAAATATCAGGAGGATAATAATGAGAGAAATAATAAGAACAGACAGAGGTAGAGTAAGATCAGTAAGAACAAGAGAACGAAAGAATAATGAGAACAGAAGGAGATAATAAAGATCAGGAGGATAATAATGAGAGAAATAATAAGAACAGACAGAGGTAGAGTAAGATCAGTAAGAACAAGAGAACGAAATAATAATGAGAACAGAAAGAGATAATAAATATCAGGAGAATAATAATGAGAGAAATAATAAGAACAGACAGAGGTAGAGTAAGATCAGTAAGAACAAGAGAACGAAAGAATAATGAGAACAGAAAGAGATAATAAATATCAGGAGGATAATAATGAGAGAAATAATAAGAACAGACAGAGGTAGAGTAAGATCAGTAAGAACAAGAGAACGAAATAATAATGAGAACAGAAAGAGATAATAAATATCAGGAGAATAATAATGAGAGAAATAATAAGAACAGACAGAGGTAGAGTAAGATCAGTAAGAACAAGAGAACGAAAGAATAATGAGAACAGAAAGAGATAATAAATATCAGGAGGATAATAATGAGAGAAATAATAAGAACAGACAGAGGTAGAGTAAGATCAGTAAGAACAAGAGAACGAAAGAATAATGAGAACAGAAAGAGATAATAAAGATCAGGAGGATAATAATGAGAGAAATAATAAGAACAGACAGAGGTAGAGTAAGATCAGTAAGAACAAGAGAACGAAAGAATAATGAGAACAGAAAGAGATAATAAAGATCAGGAGGATAATAATGAGAGAAATAATAAGAACAGACAGAGGTAGAGTAAGATCAGTAAGAACAAGAGAACGAAAGAATAATGAGAACAGAAAGAGATAATAAATATCAGGAGAATAATAATGAGAGAAATAATAAGAACAGACAGAGGTAGAGTAAGATCAGTAAGAACAAGAGAACGAAAGAATAATGAGAACAGAAAGAGATAATAAAGATCAGGAGGATAATAATGAGAGAAATAATAAGAACAGACAGAGGTAGAGTAAGATCAGTAAGAACAAGAGAACGAAAGAATAATGAGAACAGAAAGTGATAATAAATATCAGGATGATAATAATGAGAGAATTAATAAGAACAGACCGAGGTAGAGTAAGATCAGTAAGAACAAGAGAACGAAAAAATAATGAGAATAGAAAGAGATAATAAAGAAATTTCGGTCAGTGTATGGGATCGGTGCCCACCCAGTATCGTGATGCACTTTGGGACCTACGATTGGTAGCGAAATCCGGTTACGCAAACCAGCTATAACGGCTGGGGGGCTCATCGTGCTAACCACACGATATCTCCATTCTTTTGGGTTTATCGTACACCTCTGCTTCGGCATTTGGCCGTGAGGACAGCAGCCGGCTGGTTTGTCTTGGCCCTTCGTGGGCTGTAGCGCTACGGATTATTATTATTATTATTATTATTATTATTATTATTATTATTATTATTAGGAGGAGGAGGAGGATAATAATGAGAGAAATAATAAGAACAGACAGAGGTACAGTAAAATCAGTAAGAATAAGAGAACGAAAGAATGACGAGAACAGAAAGAGATAATAAAGATCAGGGGATAATAATTAGAGAGATAATTAGAACACAATGGTAGAAGGTATCAGGAGAAACAAGAGAATGAAAAAGATGAGAAGAGAAAAAGGTGGAGAAAGATTAGGAAGATGTTAAAAATGAGAGAAACAGACGGAATTAAACGAATACCATGAGGAACAAGAGAGTTCAAGATAATGAGAAAAGAAGAAGTTAGGAAAGATCAGGATCAGGGAATGACAGAAGTAATGAAAACAGTCAGAATCAGAAAAAGATCGAGAGAAATAAGAGAATAAGAACAGAAGAAGTTGGAATAGCTAAATAAGATGAGAATAATGACAAATAATAAGAACAGAGGTAGAAGAAGATGAGACGGAATAAGAGAATGAAAGAATAATGTGAACTGAAAGAGGTACAGAAAGATCATGAGGAATAAGAGAATGAAGAAATAATAGGACAGAAAGAGGTAGAGGAAGGTGAGGAGGAAGAAGAGAATAGAAGAATGTTATAAACAGAAATATGTGGAGAAAGATGAGGTGGAATAAATATATTGATGAAGAATGACAACGGAAAGAAGTGGAGGAAGATGAAGAGGAGAAAGGAAAGAAAGAAATGAGAAAAATATTGAGAACAGACTGGAATTAGGAAGATCAAGAGGAATAAGGGTAAGAAAGGACTGAGCACAAAGAGATAGAGAAATATCAGAAAGAAAAACAAGAATGAGAAAATAAGAACTGGCATAAATATTGGAAGATTAGAAGGAGGAAAGGAAAGGAAGAAAAATACGAACAGGAAGAGGCAGAATTGGATGAGAAAAAGGAGAAGATTGAGGCTTAGAAGAATGATAAAGGAATGGAAAATGAGAAAGAGAAAGAGAATGATAAGAAGCTAAACTAAAATTTAAATATCTCAAGTATCAAGTCATACTGAATGAAATTGGAAATACGGAATAAGCTGCGAACTTGGCTAGTGTGAAGCGTGGTCAGCGGAGTGTGTTCACCCCTGAACTATGCAGGTCGTGTATTGTGCTCTTCTTCGTGAGCGAATAGCAGCGGCAACTTGAATCTTCGACCTTTCCAATCCAGATTGGAAAACACTTCATTTGCTCGGCCTCAGTTATTAAGAGTTCCCATGGTAACGGCGCGTTCATCCAGTAGTAGGCACGACTCAATCGCGTGTGGACAGAGGTTCGAGCCTTGACAGAAAGCTAACCAGTCCGGAACAATTGAATAACGCTATGCGAAATAAACTACGTGCACGAACGAAAGAAGTAGAATGGAAACTCATTCCCATATTGCAATATGATACAAATGCAAATCAGGCAACTGCGTCTGGACTTTGACATGTAATTTTATGAATTATTCGCTGGCCAGGCTGCGGTCCATGCTTGGATGTCGCAATGCTAGAGATGTTTATCATACCTAGACCAACATCCTGCAGTCTCTTAAAAGGGTTTTAAGGAAGATAAAATCCAAGACCAATGCTATTGTCTCCGTATATTGCAGTACAGACAAAGTTCTTGTAAATTCTCATAATGGTTTTTCAGAGTGTTAATTATCTCTCTTTATCTGATTCATGTCTTAGTATGGTGACTCTGTAATAAGGCATTTAATTTGCCGTGTCACACGTGTAAAAAGTGATGGCGTGTATGTCATACACAGTTTTAAATATAGTATCGGACTATTCATTATTCAATAGTTAATTAATTTTTAACATATTAACATCTATACCAGTGGTCGTCAGTACTCGTTGAAATGTGCAATGGGTACGCGGTGCTGTCCCATGTGCACGGTCGTGCAACAGGGAGAGATAGAGAGAGCATTCCCGCTAGCAGCGGGTAAGAGATGCTAGCCCCAGCGTGCTCTGTGCTGACGACCCCTGATCTATACCAATAAAAATATATGTGAGTGAAATGACAATGTGTTAAGGGAATAAAACTCCCAAGAAATATTTATCTTAAAATATTTATTTTAAATATTTGTACAATATACAGGAAACTCATTAAAAACCCAGTTCATACACAAATTATAAAGAAAATATATAAAATTTGATTCAACAAAAATCATAACATCTACGACATTACAACAAACTGGGCTAAACTTGTATAACACACTAACGGTATCTATACTTCAGTCTGAATATGAAATCTGAACTTTGAAGCAACCAGACAAATCGAGAATAACAGCAGTAGAAATTAAACTTTTAAGGAAAACAGCTCAATACACATGACAGTATCACACACATAATGAAGATATTCAAAATAAATTAAAAACAGAATCCATTTTTTAAATATTAAACTAACGGGATCTAACTTTTACGGAAAATGAACAGGTACAGAATTCGAGATGTAATTCTTAAATAAAGACCACAAGGAAGAAGAAATGATGGTGTCCTCTGAAGAGACTTCTGGATGACGGAACCGAATAGGTGACACGGCCCAGTTCCATGATATATTATTATAATGATGATGATGATGATGATGATGATGATTAGCATTAACTAATGTAATCAACAAGAATACTTCAGCGCGCGCGCACACACGCACACGCGCACACGCACACGCACGCGCGCGTGCACACACACACACACACACACACACACACACCTCAGTTGGTAGAGCAGCTGGCTACGGACTGGAAGGTCCGGGGTTCGATCCCAGGTGGTGAAAGGATTTTTTCTCTTTGCCAAACTTTCAGAACTGCCCCGAGGTTCACTCAGCCTCCTATAAAATTGAGTACCGGGTCTTTCCCGGGGGTAAAAGGCGGTCAGAGCGTGGTACTGACCACACCACCTCATTCTAGTGCCGAGGTCATGGAAAGCATGGGGCTCTACCTCCATGCCTCCCAAGTGCCTTAATGGCATGTTACGGGGATACCTTTACCTTTATATATATATATATATATATATATATATATATATATATATATATATATATATATATATAATTTATTTTATGCAAGAAACTTTCTTACAAAGGAAAATCATTAAAGCGGATTCCAATTAAATCGTAATGTTGCATTTTTAATTTAAAAATGACCCATTAATTCCAACTGAAAATTAACGTTATTTTATATGTATCATTATTCTATAAATTAAGTTGTGGATACTGATTATGGACAGGTTCGTTCAATATGTCAAGGGAAATTTCTCTACACAAACGGACAGAAAACGATAAAAATAAAATAAAATAGTCAGGAAATAAACTGTGGTTCTTTTATAAATACTAATTCTTAAATATTTCTGCTATTCTGATTGTTTTGATAGCAATGTAGCTTTGCAATCATTTTCGCAGAGGAATGATTTTAACTCCGGTCGCGAAAGCCAGCTATAACGGCTGTGGGGATCATCGTGCTAACCACACGATACCTCCATTCTGGTTGGATAATCTTCCACCTCTGCTTCGGCAAGTGGACGTGAAGCCAGCAGCCAGCTGGTATGTCTGGGACCTTAAAGAGCTGTAGCGCCACTGATTATTACTATTATTATTATTATTATTATTATTATTACTATTATTATTATAATACAGAGTGAACAATAAGTTTGGATTATTGTTAATAACTTATTACAACCCACAAGTTTGGTACAGGTTTACCCAACATTCAACTTATAGTTGGGGGAAGTTTCGAAGAAAAACCCAAGCACACAATCAGCCCAAACGCAAATCGAAACCATGTCCGAGCGCAGCCTCAGACCAGAGCTGAACGCGCCAACCGCATAGGCTACGTCAGTCTTATTTATTTCACACGTTCAAGAGATGACTTTACACGTTTCTTCATATTACTTGTTAATAACCAAACCTGTTTATGGCATGCAAATTTTTCACATATTAAAAGTTCGTATATATCTAGAGGTGAAAAAATGTTTCTGAAAAAATACAATATTTCAATAAAACGCATTGATTTTTTGTGATAATTGTAAGGTTCTAATGCATCTGTCAGAATTGAACTGCACGCTTTTTCAGCCTCACTGTGAAGAGTTTAAATCAAATTTGGTCACGTTGATGTTCGCAATCTTGTTAACATAATAGTCGTGTGGCTTACTCTCCCCATTGTATTGTGAAATCATAACTGTAGTGAAGTAATGCGTTCTGACACATTTCTCATCAAATGTCAACAAAAACAAAAGAAATTCAGAGCTCCGCCGTTTGTCCACGGCGACAAAGGGGAAAGCGAATACTGAATGACGTACGTACGTTCGTACGTACGTCCTGAAAACCAAATAAGAGTCTCGCGCGTATTGTCGTGCTGAGAGGTCAAATTTCTGATCCTTATCTAAGGGCATTCATATTTTAATAATTATATCAAGATGTCTTCATAATTATACGCATGTGGTTATCTCATTTTGTAGTACCAAGATCACAATGAAGTTGCAATTACTTTAATTGTATGTTTGCTTAAAGAAAGGAGTAGTTAGACGTACTCCTTCAAGGATTTTCGTAGATGTTCATTGTAGCAGGTATTTTACATAAATGTCAACATTTTACTACATAAATTATGTAGAGGGGAATAATAACTGCTATTACATATTGAATTTATATGCAAATGCGCGATTGTAAGATTCTAATTCCATTGTCCACTTATTCTTATATTGATAAGGTTCTGTGAATTTTTATAGTTCTTAGCGGGTAAGTTAAGATTTATTGTACATTACACTGTTCTGGAAACAGTATAGGTACCTTATTTGGCAAGTTTCACAATTTAATGCATATCTTGTAGTAAATTTGTGCTAATTACAAATCTCCATATATGAGCTAAATTTTCTCATGGCACCTGCCTGTTATTACTATACATATATGAATTCATGTGGTTGTTTATTAGTTCCATAGCTACTTATTCGTCCATTCATTAACCAATCCACCTAAGTCTTGTCTGTCAACCTTCCATCAGTCCTCCTATCCTTTCATATTTCCAGTATAGGTCTACGTATAGCTGTCCATACACCCGTTAAATTATCCGTCGCCTGTTCACTATTAATCCACCCACCTATTCAACATACAGCTACTGAATCATTCTCCTATCTGTCCGCCTACCTACCAACTCATCCATCAACCCACTCACTCATCCATCTACGAGTATCTATCCGCCCACCCATGCATCTATCCGCCCACCCAAGTATCTATCCTTCCACCCATCCACCCATCCTTCCTCCCTTCAATCAATTGGATTAATAGCCAAGACTATGACATCCAAACAAGGTAAATCTGAGATGTAAACAACATGAGTCGGTTCGAAAGCAGGAATTATTAATAAGCGAGTCCAGAATGTAAATTCTTCGGGTTCTATTAAATAAAGTTACAAAATATTGCTTGCATATCTGACCACAGCATATGAATGATATATTTTACTTGTTTATGTAACGACGTGTATCAACTGCGCGGTTATTTAGCGTAGATGAAATTGGAGATAGCGAGATGGTATTTGCGAGATGACGCCAAGAGGACTCGCCATAGATTACCTGGCATTCGCCTTACGGTTGAGAAAAACCTCGGAAAAAACCCAACCAGGTAATCAGCCTAAGCGGAAATCGAACCCGCGCCCGACCGCAACTCTGGATCGACAGACAAGCGCCTTAGCCGACTGAGCTACGCCGGTGGCTATATGAATTATATAATTGTAGACAGTACAGTTACCCAAAGAAAGATTGGGCCGGTGAAATATTCGAAGTCCCAGATACAAGACATTGCGCATGATCGGAGAACCAGAGCACTGGTACACAAGATACGGGGTAAATGAGTTATTTATAGTCACTTTTATTTGGTTTGTTGTTAGAACTATTTTCAAAACTCTCTTAAAAACTGAAAAAATAATGTGTTATAAATAATAGATAAATAGTAAATAAATTTATTTTATTAAATATGTTCATAATTTTCTTTTATGAGCTTCGAAACGATAGAGATAGCTAAATGAACGAAACTCTTTGAATTTTATTTCATTTATAACATAGCAAATGAACTAACCTGAAATGATTTGTTTTATTTGCATTTATATTTCCTTTCAAACCAAATGAAATGTTGAAAATTTTCAATTCATGGGTTATTTTATCAATGCGTTTTAACAAATAATAATTATTTAGATTTCACAATATCGTTTTAAATGCGATAATTCTTTATATAACATTGAAATTTAAATTTCTAACAAGAATTAAAGAAATTATTTCAAATAGCAATAGTAACTACATTTAAATACTAACCTACAAGCCACCGAAAGGAGATGGATAGGTACATTTTATCCAGCCTTTTGGTCTCTTTGGAGGCAGGTGTTGTTTCAAGATACTGACAAAGAATGTTATCGTGTGAATCGCGCTGTAGACCATAGACTTTCCACCAACAAGAGTCGGACCACCATTTCTTTGAGGAAGAAAACGTTAAAAATTATCTAACCAGTTAACTGTCAGAATATTATAAGAACTTGCAGTATTTTAAGTGCAAAGCACTCGGAACAACACAAATAAAAGAAGGCTAAAACTAAAAAGAAAAAACAGTGAAGAAAAAGCAGGAAGACAATGCAAAGAACGGGAACAGAAGAAACTGAAACAAGAACAAATACAAAATGATATGATTGAGAAAGAAAATGAAATAAAACATACTAGAAAGAAAATAAGTACAGCAAAAAATAAAAAGTAGATTAATCAATAGAAGGAAATAAAAAATAAAAGGAAAAAGAAAGAGGAGAGGAGAGGAGAGGAGAGGAGAGGAGAGGAGAGGAGAGGAGAGGAGAGGAGAGGAGAGGAGAGGAGAGGAGAGGAGAGGAGAGGAGAGGAGAGGAGAGGAGAGGAGAGGAGAGGAGAGGAGAGGAGAGGAGAGGAGAGAAGAGAAGAGAAGAGAAGAGAAGAGAAGAGAAGAGAAGAGAAGAGAAGAGAAGAGAAGAGAAGAGAAGAGAAGAGAAGAGAAGAGAAGAGAAGAGAAGAGAAGAGAAGAGAAGAGAAGAGAAGAGAAGAGAAAATATAAAGATCGATAAAACGCGACAGAATAAGGAAAGAAATCGGAAGAATGTGAAATGTTACTCAGATGAAGATGGAGAGAAGGGAAAAAATGAAATAAAGTAATTTGAGCTAAGAAACAATTTCGATATTCATTCCTTTATAGTGTTATGCCCAAGAGCAGGTCTTTCGCCGCAAACTCAGCAATCTCCAGTTTTTTTTCTGCATTTCTCTTAGTCTCCACATATGATCTACATATCTTAATGTCTTCTATCATCTGATATCTTCTTCTGCCCCGAACTCTTCTCCCGTTTACCATTCCTTCCAGCGCACCCTTCAGATGACAGTTTCTTCTCAACCAGTGACCCACTCAATTCCTTTTCCTCTTCCTGATCAGCTTCAACATCATTCTTTCTTCACCCACTTTTTTCAACACAGCTACGTTTCTTATTCTGTCTGTCCATTTCACACGCTCGATCCTTCTCCATATCCACATTTCAATATAATAACAATTTAAGGCGATTAAACCAATCAATGCTGGTGTAGCTTAATAGCGAGCATAAGCACGATAAGAATTCAAAACAGAGGAAAACAGGATTCGTCTTGAGGTCGTGTCCATGGCGATGTGGATTGTGCAATCTTGAATCCGATATGGAAGCCATTATTGGCGTCAGCTACATCTGCAATTGCTACATTCGCAGAATCAATCATAATAACACAGCAGTCTAGAAAAGGAATTAAATCAACAATTTAAATTGCTGCAACCTTTAGTAATTGATATATTCATGAACAATGCAATGGTGCTGCGAAGGAGACAAGTTGTTATTGGTCTAAACAAAGTCTGTGATGCTAACAACACGTTAAACAACTTGCACAACAGAAGGGAATCGTTTAATTGGAAACGTGGAGCGATGCTAGAGGTGATCTGGGCCACCTTGCAACTTTCACGGGGTCGCCTTCAGGTCGAACTCGGACTGCACTACCTTGAAGAAACAATGGATGCGATCACAGGATCCCTTGAGTTGAGGTTAATTAACTGCTTAAGATACGCCTTTCGATGTCCAGATTAACCTCTGACAGAAACGCAAGGCAATGAAGGAAATATTAAGCTAATACATTTCCCCTTGGGCGGACAGAAGTCATACCATTTGCATCTTAATACAGTATTTATTTGAAGGATATTGCATCGATAGAGATCAGACTAGTCAGCCGACGTGCCTCACCACTGGATTCACATTATGTAGGACATACGTATACCATGCGAGATTTGAGGTGATAAATTGAGCTGTGGGACAGATTTTAGTGGTATTTATACATTATGAAAGTGTAACTCGGAAGCATAGTGCTTACTGCTCTCTTCATTAGCTTCAAAGTTTGGGGTTCAAAACCCGACCAACAACAATGGATTTTGAAAGAATAAAAATAAATCTTTCTAATTATGATTTCTGCCTGTGATTGAGGTTCTGGCTGATATGTGTAACTATGATCAGGCAGTACATCTCACTTGACGACATGTGTAGAAGGAAGAACAATTGTTTGTATGCATCTGAAGTCTGATTAGTGTAATATGTAGCTAATCGGCAATATATGCAATGGAGGGGGAAAGAAACTTTCCACCCTATTCCATTATCTCCTGCCCTAGTTGCCTCACAAATGGTGCCTTGTTAGTATCACTTGTGAGGTTCAGACCTATTTTCGAACAGTTGACTAAACAACAACAACAACAATTATGATTTGCTTCGGAACGGAAGTAAAACCTAGAGATCCCGTAACATAAATTTACGATAGAACCAGGTAAAATATTTAAAATTTATCAGTCAATTATTGCTCCAAACATAATGTTCTCTACTTCGCTGACAAATATATCTGCGGTATGTTTCGTGAGACCATAGAAGCCTCTAGTAAAGAAACTATATGATACAAAAACAGGCTGCAATGAAAATTAGTATCAAGAAAAAAAAAATACAATAGCTTTCTAACATAACTTACAAGGCATATAATAAATCGCACAAATATCACAAACATTTAAGACAAATAAGTATGACAATGTTGAGAACAACCATACGTAAGTCCAGAAGAACCGTACACGAGTAGGAGACATATGGTACGCTTCAGAAAAAGCCAAAACTTTTTTTTTCATTGAACTGTGCTAATAATAGGATCGTTAACATAATATCTAGAGTAATAACTGAAATCGTTCAAAAGAAATATTTTAATGAGAGTAATATTTTAATTAGTAATCTATAATCCTAAGAGTTATGGGACGGCTTAGGAAACAGAAGAACTATTTCACGGAATGAGTCTTATGACTTACTTTGGTGAAAGTATGATGATGACGATGATGATTATGATGATGATAATGATTACGGTGGTGGTGGTGGTGGTGGTGTGGTGGTGGTGGTGGTGGTTGTCGTAATATAACAACTAGAGTCGACAAATCGACAACGAAGAAAATTTGTTGCAATAAGTGTCCATTACTTTTCAATTTTCTTCGAGCGTTTTCTCCGCTATTCAGCTCAGCTTATATAATAGAATATTCCCTTCCGCATTTTCTACTACTTTCGTTCTTAATTTGTCCTGCAAAGACTTCTGCGATACAAAACACTGTTCTGCAGACTTATCGATAGTATCGAAATGTTGGTCCTCAGAGATATTTGTGGAAGCACGAAACGACTAGCGAACATTTTTTCCTGTATCCTTCTAAACCAGAGACAGCGCTGTTCCTCTTGTCGTAAATATGCGATATTTAATCCCCGGTTTTCATTCTCTTCTGAAGCAAGTCTTCCTAAGAGATTCCATTGCTCTTTGTACAATCCATCATCGTTGGGCAGGAATTTCAACTCGTGGACTTCTTCGCATTCAAAGCATACGTGGCAACCACTTGACCATAGAGGACGACGTCCATAACTCTACTCTCAACAAGCTCTCGTCTTCTCGTTCTGTGGAAACTCGTTACTTGCCCGTACGCTTCACGCGCCCTAAATCCATGAAATAATCATCGTACATTCCTGCTGTGTGTTCATCCTTCGCGGGTCGTGAATGGCGCAAGCGTCAGGAATATCTTCCACTCAAATGAGTCACAACACAAGGAAATCCGTTTTCGATCTATTTGCGAGTCACGCCTTCCTCGGGGCTCATGACTGAACGGTTACGAAACTACGTTGCTATAACAAAGCAACAAAAGCTGAATAAAGGTAGCGGACATCCGGAGAGTTCCACTTGAGACGGACAGTGATTACGCTTAGTGTCTTTGCATTGGTCTGGCCCAGGCCTGCAGAACTGTAACTCCTCGTACCCTTCTACTCCACCCACCTTTTCCACCAGTGTCGTCATAGCGTTCTAGTTGTGCTCGGCTGTATCAACATTCATTCTCGCGGTGGCAGGTACACAATAGGGCCTACTATATCAAGAATTACAAATGAACAGATAATAAAAACCGTAGAAAGATACATTTGGAAAGTAAGAGAAAAAAGAATGAGAGAAATAAGTAAGTTAAAAGACATGTAAAATAAATTTTAAATTGTATGTGTGCATATAATATAAGAAGGTCTATCTATGTATATAAATTGTACGTTGATAAGTGAGTGATAGCTATATGATCGGAGGTCTATGCTGTCGTTCAATAATGTAACGCACTGCAGCTAAATAAATAAATAAATAAATAAATACACACTACGCGTGCTCCAGTTTAAAGAGAACTAAACCCGTGAAGAAATACTACTTTCAAAGAAAACGGGAATATGATTATTTTGTTGTTGAAGAATACGAAAGAATTGCTTGTTTACTGTGTCCCATCCAGTTTATTTCTACTCATTTCAATATTAAACGACATATCAACAAAGCACATATTAAGAATTATTATGGAATAGACGAACTTTCGGATAAGTTCTTTATTACGAACTGTATATTGATTATTTATTTATATACTGTTAAATTAAGGACATCACTCGTTGTGTTAATTTTGTATTGAAATGAATAGTGACATTTACATTAACTTTCAAGCTTCATTACTTAAGTGCTACAAAATTTTGTTTCCGTAGCTGATGGTAAGAGGAAATTTTAAAAAAAATCTAACGCACGCTAGGGCAAAGAAATCTCAAAGAAACTACCAACAGAAAATGTAGCATAATTGTAAACCTTGAAACGAGATAACGCATTATAAATACTATGACTTTATTACAATCCTTTTTGGAAATTACAGTACCGCCACTGATGAACCTTCCACAGAAAAAAGAATGTAAACAACTCTACGCAAGAAGTCGATCATCTCCAATAGAAGTGGAGTGAGGCTGACGTCATATTTTCCCTACTTACTAATTCTGAAGGCCTGGCCTCTGGCCTGACAGACTCTCACCTCAGAATCCAGAAGAAAGTACGTTCAAAATCTAAATTTTGAAATGTGGTGAAATGAATGTTCACTCTGCATATAGCTTTATTACTTACTGCCTTTGAATATCGAAATATATAATATGTAAAAATCAATTCCTACAATTCGGGAGTAAGAAAAGGGAAACAAGCATAACATACTATATATGTATGAATCAACCATTACCGAAAATCATGTTTTGGCGTTTATTTCCTTTTGCATTCTGACAAAAGAACTTTACGAATATTGATTCATAAGATTGTACAATATTTCTTCCAGTTCTAAAATATTTCTACTTAATACGCCTATTCTATTTTCACATTGTTAAGCTCGAAATTCTTCTTCTTCTTCTTCTTCTTCACTTCAGAAATTAGGCTTTAAGCCTGTTTCGGCTTCACAGTGGCTCCTTCCAACGTGTATTTGGTCTTCCTTGGTCCCTTTTTCCTTTTAGTCTATACAGGGTGATTCACGAGGATTTACCGCCACTTACGGAGCTTATTTCCGAAGACATTCTGACCAAAAAATGTCATAAAAACATTTGTCATAATTTCGATATTTTCAGAGTTACACTAATTTGAAATTGTTTGTAAAATACCATTATTCTTGAATTTTAAGGGCAAAAGAATATTACAGATAAAGAATGAACTATTCAGAAGTATCATTTTTCTTTAATTGACTAGTATTCTGAAGCTAAAACTATGTTGTGAATTCCGTAGTTGCTTCGTACATATATATATATATTTTTTTTTTAGATTTCTTAACTAAAAATTACATTTTCTTACGCATTTATCACAATAATTGTTACAAATCTCGCCACTCTTGCAAATTATTTAAAACTGTACATTAGGATGCATAACTAAACTGTAAAGAATAAAGTTCCTAAAGTCGTATGATTTGTAACAATTTTTGTGATTAATGGTGGGTTTACACGTGCATGGATATACTGGCGCCAGTTAACACGCCAGTCGTACTTTTGTGCCAGTAAAAGTTTACACGGGTTTCTTTATTTTGCCTCGCCAGTGCCATTTTCAAATGAGGTTGCTATATGAATGTTGCACGAGGACATAACATGTCAAGTGAAGTTGAACTTGTTCATAGCGCTTGTTGGTTGAGGAGATGATTTGTAACTTGGAAAAAAGAAAAGACATAAAAGAAGATTGCATATTATGGGTGAAAAAGTGGATTGTTCGGAAAGAGAATTTAGATAGCCTACATCTGCGAGAATTCTAAAAAAAAATTTCAACAACAGATACCTACTAATGTTACAGATGACAACGGATAATTCTGTTAATCTACTGCAACATGTAATAATAATAATAATAATAATAATAATAATAATAATAATAATAATAATAATAATCCGTGGCGACACAGTCCATGAAGGACCCAGACCAACAACCGGCTTCTGGCCTCACGTTCACATGCCAAAGCAGAGGTGAACGATCGTCCAACCAGAATGGAGGTATCATGTGGTTAGCACGACAGTCCCCAGCCGTTATAGCTGGCTTTCGCAATCGGATTTCGCTACCTATCGTAACTCCCTAAGTGCATCACGATGCTGGGTGGGCACCGGTCCCATTCATGAGAAAATTTCTTCCCCCATGAGGACCCGAATCAGCGCGCATTTAGTAACGCGAGTCCTAAGCAGGAATCCTTAGACCACTATAACATCTAGTAGTATCATTATATTCAAAAGTTTGCTACCGATGACATAAGAGATGCTTTACTTCCAAAATTGAAATCGGAAATTACATTTGTATATTTAGCACCTGGAAATTATTTTGCTTCATTATAAAATTTTCGTTTTTACGCTGTATGTATACATATATCTGGTGGTGTGGAAGGTCCTTAACACCACCAGAATAAATAAATTTATTATTATTACTATCATCATCATCATTAATATTTGTATCCTGTTCCAAAGTGTAAGTTACAATATTAAAGTGTTAGCCAGAAATCATCTGCAATGCACTAAGTAGAACAAGCGGACAGCTTAAAATACTTGAGGTGTACTATGAGTAGTAACATGAACTGCTGCCAAGAAGTCAAAAAGCAAAGGAAGCTTTTGACAGAAAACTGAGTATCTTTTGCTGACTTCAGGAAAAATAACTAGGAAGACACTAGTGAAGTGTAGTGTGTGGAGAGTGGCATTATATGGAGCAGAAACATGGACATTACGACGAAGTGAAGAGAAACGACTGGAATCCTTTGAATATGCGTGTAACGAAAGAATAATCCTGAAACTGATGAGGAAGAGAAAAAGAATTTGGCTTTGTCACTGGCTAAGAAGAAACTGCGTACTGAAGGATGCGCTGGAAGGAATGGTGAACGGGAGAAGAGTTCGGGGCAGAAGAAGAAATCACGTGATAGACATCATTAACATGTATGTATCATATGCGTAGATTAAGAGGAAGGCTGAAAATAATGAAGACTGGAGATTGCTGGGTTTGCAGGGAAAGACCTACCCTTAGATAGAAAACTATGAATAAATAAATGAGTATAGTATTTGCATAGGTAAATAGCACGCACCTCCGGGTTCCTTAAAAGCCAATAAGTAAGTAAGTAAATAGCACGCACAAACGTCAAAATCTCATTTTTCAGTAGATGGCACTTAGCCCCTTTTGAATTTCTAGTCTTAAATCGTATATAAATTAAGATTGTAATGTTTTTATGCAATGTTCTCAAAATTTCTGAAGACTGTCTTTTTCTTATTTGCACCACTTGGCACAAAATCCTATCAGCAACTGGAAACCATGTTACTTTAGGTTTGTTGATGTCATCTGAACCACCGTCAGAGTCCATGCTTCTTGTTACTTTCCTTACCTCCGGAGTGTGCGCATTTCGTATGAATTTTATTTCTGCTTTCACTTCGGCAATTCCGAATCCATCAATTTTCATTGCCTTTGCCATGTTTTTCTAAGCGTCTATTCTGGCATCACTATTTTTTTTAATAAAAATTAGAGCTCAGATCCCACAAACACTGGTGTTTGTCTATCACAGAATTCCACTTACTCATTCTTACAAATCAAATTTATAAAGCTTGATGCAAAAACATCAGCGCACTATGTGATGATGAGAAACTTCATGTTTACACGTGCAACAGAAATGTCCGTTTGCGCATGCGTCGCCACTAGCGCATTGAAAAGTTAGAATGCCACTAACTTTTCGAAACATTGCATGCAGTGCCTAAACTTGCACGCCAGTAAAGGTTTACACGTGAAAGTTGATTTTACTTGTGCGCCAATAGCTATTGGCGCCAGTGAATCCATGCACCAGTAAACCCACCATAATGATATCATTTTTAGTTAAAAATTGAAAAATAAAATTTGCACAAACCAATTAACAACACATTTTTAGATTCAGAACACTAACCAATTAAACAAATGACACTTCTGAATAGTTCATTCCCTATTTGTAATACTTTTTTACCCGTACAACTAAAGAAAAAAGGTATTTTACTAACAACTTCAAATTGATGTAACTCTGAAAATATTGAGATCAGGACAAATGTTTATATGACTTTTTTGCTCAGAATGTCTTCGGAAATATGCTTCGTAAAGGACGGTAAGTCCTCGAGAATCACCCTGTATGTTAGTATTCGTCTTGGAATTAGGTTGCTATCAATTCTCTCTAGATGTTCAATCTAGTACTCTCTAAAATTACGAATCTTTTCTTCCTGTGACAGCACGTTTACTTCGCTTCTTATGTCCTCATACGTAATTCTATCTAGCCTAGTGCAACCCTTGGCCGATCTTAGAAACTTCATTTCAGATGCTTGCAATTTATAAGCTCGAAATTTCACATTAATTTTACAATTCATTTACTGAAGAAGAAAAAATAAAAATTTAATATGACTTGACAAGTCTTAATTTCGGGATTCGAATCTAAAATATTTGAATTAACATTTGAAATCTACAAAATCATGATTATGTACCATATGAAATTTCATACTTTCATAGTAATTCAGTCGTAAAGAGTAATTTGGAATTACTAATCGTGTCTTGAGACCTACTGACTATGGATTAGAAATATTATTAAAGAAACTAAAATATTAATTTATAATACACAGATAAAAGCATTTTATTGTATAGATCTGAAGCTTGTACACTTAAACAAAAACATGTAAAACGTTTTATGGTTACAGTGATGAATTATCTAAGGCGTTCGGGAAAAAAATTTCAAGAAGGGAAAAAATAAAAAAATAAATAATAAATACTACGACAGAGAGAAAATGGATGTTACGAAAGATATGTATTGTTAAAGTGATAGAAGAAATGTAGCTAAGTTGGTATAGGCATGATAAGAGAAAAGAAAATACATTAAATAAAGAGGCCCTAATTTGGAAACCAAAAGGAAGAAATAAGAGAGGCAGATCACAACCCACATGGGCAGAGAAAATAAAAATAAGATTATGCAGAAAAGAAACCAGACAGATGAAGACTGGCTAGATCGAGAGCGATGGAGAAAGAAGATATATTTTGGTTGAGGAAATCTGTATTATCACAGAAAACTCGTTTACAAAAAAAAATAATGATAATTATAACAAAAATAATAATGATAGCGACCAGCGTAGCTCGGTCGGCTGAGGCGCTTGCCTGTCGATCCGAAGTTGTGCTCGGGCGTGGATTCGATTCTCATTGAGCTGTTACATGTTTCGGTTCTTTCAGAGATTTTCTCCAAAAGTAAGGCGAATTTCAGGTAATTTGTGGCAAATCCTCGGCCTTATTTCGCGAAATAACATCACGATACCACCAATTCCATCTGCGCTAAATAACCTAGTAGTTGATACAGCGTCATTAAATAACCAACTAAAATAATAATAATAATAATAATAATAATAATAATAACAATAATAATAATCATCATCATCCTTCACGAATTAGGCCTCTGTAGACCTGTTTCGGCCCCATCTAGCAGTCTTCTTAACGGTCTTCCTGGTCGACGATGTCCTCTAGGTTTATATTGCATAATAATAATAATAATAATAATAATAATAATAATAATGAAAATAATAATAATAATAAATGAAAAATTATTTTTACCTTAAGGCAGCGGTTCCCAAAGTGTGCTCCGCAGAACCCTCTGCGCTCCGTCCGCAGCAGTTACGAAGATTACAAAAATTGCCGCTTCCATCTAGCCTGTAGCGGGAAAACGCAAACTACTTCCATCAAGCGATATATACTTTTTCGGAAAGTAGTTAGCGTTCTTCTTGCTATGTTGGAAGCGGCTATAGTAGATCTTCTCGTGACTGGAACTATCTCGATCTTTCTTGCTTGACAAGTACTCGATGATCCTCGAAATTTATTTTATGTTTCATATACTGGGCAGGCAGAGTTTGTTATTCGTGGCATATGGAATCTAAAATCTATTGACTGTTATGTTGCGTTAAACATATATATATATATATATATATATATATATATATATATATATATATGAATGAATGAATGAATGAAATAGCCTTTGGATTTCCCGTGAAGGGCTATGGCCTCCTAAAAGGGGAGCTCTTTAGAGATCATGCGGTGAGCTAATCCGCATGACTGTAGATTCTGTTCTATATAAGTTTTGTTCGTCGTTTGTGTGTGTACACTTGCGCTCTCACTCGATACTGGTAAACTGTAGCGATCTCCATTCTTCTCGGTTCTTGGCTGTTCTGGACCACAGGGGTCCAGCTAGGCTCTTGAAGAAGTCCGCCCATCTGGTCCCAGGTCTTCCTCGGTTTCGCCTCCCGATGCGTGGGTCCCACGTGGTGGAAATATGCGCCCATCTGCAGCCTTGGAGTCTCGACACGTGGCCTCCCCATTTCCATTTCAGGCGTTCCCCTTGGTGTGCCATGTCTCTGGTGTTTGTCATCTGCTTGAGTCTGGTGTTGGAAATCTTGTCTCTGAGGGAGAGTCCTAGGATTTTCCTCTCCATTTTGCGCTGGCAGATCTGAATCTGCGTCTTCTGGTTCACGGTCAGTTTCCAGGTCTGACAGCCGTACAGTAAGGTTGGGAAGATACAGGATTGCAGCACCTCCAGCTTTAGTTTGCGGTTCAGTTTCTTGTCAAGGAGTATGAATTGCAGTGACCAGAAAGCTCTCCATGCTGATGCAATTCTTCTTTTTAGTTCTCTCGTCATGCAGCTTTTGAATCCGACCAATTGGCCCAGATAGATGTATTCCTCCACGTACTGTAATGATATATATATATATATATATATATATATATATATATATATATACCTGCATGTTAATTTGATTTCTTTCTTTCTTTCTTGCAGAAGTGTTAGCTAAACTTTCGTTGAAGTGGAACTATGGCTTAAGACGACTCCCTAAGACTTGAGAGACATCTGCCAACAACTAGTGCTCAGTCAAAGGGGGATAACCTTACATTCGAAGTAGATAGTCTGACTTCCTTGGGATTGAGTTCGAAATAGGCTGCACAATCCTGCTTCAGAGTATACAATACCTAGTGTAGAGGTACCGAAAGGAAATAGAAAACGAAAATATTATTCATATTTGGACATGGGATTCACTGAGTTTGTTGATGAACGTCCACAGTGTGTGACACGTAACAAAGTTTTGCCCAATAGTTGTATGTTGCCTGCCAAGCTTAGACGACATTTCGAAACTTATCCTGACTTTACAAATAAAACTGCAGACTACTTCAAAAGAAAAAGTGATGAACTCTATGCAGTTCAAACAAAATGTATATCTCATGTAAAGACAGCGAGAAAGCATTGGAAGCTTCGTACTTGATTAGTCATGACCTGGCTCTTGCTGGTAAACCACACATATTTGCTGAAACTCTTATAAAACCACAATTAGTGAAGTGCAAGTTGGACGAAAAAACTGCAAACTTCATCTCCAGTGTGCCCTTATCAAATAACACTGTGTACTCGAATTCAGGATCTTTCAAACGATGTTAAAAATGCCTAATTTCCCGTATTAGTCAAACGAAAGTTTCGCTACAACTTCACGAATCCACGGACGTTGCTGGATTAGCTGTGTTTATGACGTTTGTGCGGTACGAATTTCAGGTTATTTTCATTAAGATACTTTCTTCTGCAAGCCAATGCTATCCATCATGTCTACAAGCAGTACTGAATTTTTTTCCCTGATAGATGTCTTCATTGCAAACTCAATAAAGTGGGACCATAGGCGGAGAGCGAACCGTTTCCTTGGGGGAGGGGGGGCAAAGCAAAACCATAGAATCCCCATATAACGGGGTTATGTGGGACATCATTTACCTCCTCCCCCTGTTACAGCTTGACTGGTACAGTATATCGGAATATGATCATTTAATATAATGAAGTTATCAATAAAACTACGTAACAGTGTTAACAGAAACTTTTTTATATGAAGCTTACCTTCCTGAAGGTTTCATATGAAATGTAAACTCTAATTATTTTATTTTCGTCTTTAAGTTTACACATTATACCGGGTTCACTTTTCTTTTTTCTGCATTGTTGTGCAGTGTGTTATTCATACATCTCCAAGTGGAAGCCTAAACGCCTGCAGACTTCTACACATGAGTACAGGCTGTTACAAAATAAACATTACAGTGCTTCCATTCCTCAAAAGAGGTATAGAAATTCTTACAGATTCAGAAATTTAAATAAATATTATAGTCCAGACATTGATCTGAAGACATTAATTCATATATTTAAGCGCAGAAACTTAATCATAAACAAAAGCAAAATAGATCTTTTGAATTCAATATTTTCTAACGTTAATAGAAAAAAAAAAAAGATTTCACACAAGTTTAGGGGGGGGCAGTGCTCCCCCATGCCCCCCTATAACTCCGTCTTTGAGTTGGAGAATTGCATTGACGAATGCACATATGTCGCAAAGCCAATGTTAAGTCCTGTTGCTGACGCTGTTACAAGGATCAAGAAAGTTTAACAAAAACTGCACAAGTAGTCATTGTGTACATTACATTGACGAATGCACATATGTCGGAAAGCCAATGTTAAGTCCTGTTGCTGACGCTGTTACAAGGATCAAGAAAGTTTAACAAAAACTGCACAAGTAGTCATTGTGTACTATACAGACACGCTCTCGCAACGAAAAAAGTGCCAGTCTTATTAAAGCAAACTAGACAACGCCGTCAAAATTATGAACGTTGTTAAGGCATGACCTTTGCAGTGTAGGCTACTCAAAATCCTGTGTGAATATATGGAAAGCATACACAAGTCGTTATTATACACAGAGGTGCGATGGTTGTCGCGTGATAAAGCGTTGTCTCGTTTACTTGAACAAAGGAGGTTTCTTCACATTTGAATGACCAACACAGTTTGCAAGCAGATTATTTGAATAATCAGATTGTGAAAATTATGTTGCTTGGCAGACATTTTTAAAAAAATGAACGAATTCAGCACATCCATACAAGGGAAACAAAAGACTATATTCGATACTAATGACAAAATTGCCGCGCTGAAGAAGAAGATAGCGTTCTACGTGGAAAGCATCGATAATAAGGATCTGACATGTTCTCATTGACTTCAAACTTTACACAAGAAAATAACATAACAATGAATGACTCATTCATAGCAATAATAAAAGAACACCTTTACAATTTGCTTCAAAATATGAATTCATACTTTCCAAGTGACGCTCAGGAATCGAATCGAAAGAAATATGAGTGGATTGTAGATCCATTTTCAGTGAAGTCAAAGCCAAAAGCCCTCACTGCGGCAGAATATGAGGTCATACTGTCAGGCATCATTTAAAAGCAAACCACTTCCCGAATTTTGGTCTCAGTTAAGGGAGGATCTTTCGATATTAAGTTCGTAACCTAAATTGCTCTTACTACCTTTTGGTACTACGCATATCTTTGAAACGGCCTTTTCGAAGTACATGGCTACAAAAACAAAATATCGAGCACGTTTGGACGCAGATGACGATATGCGTCTTCAACTGACTTCTGTGACAAAAAACAAGCACATTCTTCACATTAACTTCGGGTTTTGATTTATTTATATTTAATTGTTTTATTGAAATTTTTTATTAAATTATTATTTATTTGTAATTATGATGGAATTAGTAATTTTCTTCCGTGTGTACATGTAACGTAACATTTTTTTTTTTTAATCTTAACTAGTTGTTATATAATTTTGTAGATTTCAATAATATAGTTTCCAGTTCCTTTTTTACTATTGTTTCCTTGATATTATATATATATATATATATATATATATATATATATACAGTGTTTCCGAGGCGGTGTTGCAAACTTTCAGGGATGATGGCGAAGGGCACATGTATCAATTTGAGATAAGGAACCATGGTCCGGAAATGTCTGAGTCGAAAGTTATAAGCAAAAATAGTTGTGTGGAAATGGAATTGTAATTTGGCAACACGTGCCCTCCTTCCCTTAACCTTTGGAACAGTCGCGAAAAAATGGTATGGACCGGATGTCTCCTATGTGGGTACTTGCCCCGATACAATCTGTGAGCTTCTCTACTGTTCCCATTGGCTCATCCGTATTCGAAAATCAGTTCTGCTTATTCCGCTCTCGTGTACTCCTCCATTTCACTAGGACTGATCGACTGGACACTGCAACTTGTACACATACACTGCTGTCTACAGACGTGCATATCAGGACCGACCATGTCCGTTACACATTACGCCAGGGATGAGACGATATTAGCTCCCAATCATGGTAGAAGAGCTCACCTTGATCACGAGCGCATAGCGCATTCACTGTAACGTAGACAACAGGGATGTAGATGCACATGCAGCGAATAAAGGCAGAAATTATTACAATAACTTGCGTTACTAAATTTCTGGCTATGTAATAGGACTAATTACTCAGTTATTTAACATACATGTACATATATAAACAAATCGCAAAGGGAAGGGTTTTTAGGAACAAAAAGAGAAATAGGAAAAGTTAATTGTATGTAAACCATTTTATTGTTAAAAGCAATTATTTATTATGTAAATACTTCACTTCATTGGTTAGGAGAAACTAATAGGATCTACCTGCTCGACGTGTGTGGTCTCTAAGTACTTTTAAGTATTTGTTGAAAAAATAATAATGGCAATATTGATTGAAATAGAGTATATTGATTGTGTGATTGTGAAAATGTAGTCCTTACTCCCCAGTCGTGATTATGTAATGAGTTTTCTTAAGAGTGATTTGTGAGATGCACGTAACACGAAAAAAACAAATTGATTAAATTAAGATATTGAGAGCCATCGTAATTTTTGGGGTTAATCATTTAAGTGGATATGTATGACTTTTAAAACTTCCACAATTTCGGCCAAAATTTGTGAAATTTAAACTATACAAACAGATCTATAATAATATCATCTGTACAAAATTTGGTGCAATTAGGTCTAATAGTTTTGAAATTATATTTTTAAGTATATTTTATATTGACGTAATAAAAAATTCTCCTTGCATCAAAGTTTTCAAAATGTTTATTTCATATTTGCTAAAAATCCTGAAAATAGTTATTGGAATAAAAGTGAATTAGCATTTTGAGTTTGTAATAGTATAAGTTAAAGTGCAATCAAAGATAAAATATTATTTCTAAATTAAAAAAAAAACACGTAGTCTAATAAAAGTAAATATCCAGAAACAAGCAACAAATAAAACATCAACAATATATTTAAAATAAAGTAATAAAATGAATCTAGATACTATCTGCTGACCCAAATGTAAATTAATTTACCTTCGATGTCAATTCCGAAATGAATTTATTTCTCTTCTCCTGAATAATGCCTATATATTTTTTTTTCATGTTGCGCTCCTCATAATGCCATTTTATGTTGCTTTTTTGCAAATGATATTTTTTTTTTTACACAACAAACACTGGACTTCATCAACATGTTCGAAGCATAAATATTGTATCTTACACTCTTCCGTGAAAGCTTTAAGCGCTTCCGTTCCGTCATGATGCGCTGTGTTCTAAGATCTGTACATCCTTTAGCAATGTTTACAGATAAAAGAGCTCCGCGCGCGCGCAGCGGGCATAAAATAGCTCTCGCCCGCAAATATTAGTCACCATCGTAAGACTGCATTACGTTATCTGCATTGCTTTAGCGTAATTTCCTGTCCCCACTCCCCTCAGACAGCGTACTGAATAGAATACTGTAAGTAGACAACGCAAACAACGTCAGATTAATACAGTATGTGTAAGGTGTACAAATAAATACACATAAACAAGGTGTACAGAGAAAATAAAATTATTTCATTTCCACACAACTATTTTTGCTTGTAACTTTCGACTCAGTCATTTCCGGACCAGGGTTCCTTATCTCAAAGTGATACACCTGCCATTCGCCATCATTCCGGAAAATTTGTAACAAAACCTCGGAAACACTCTGTATACAGTATATAATAATATACATATAATTATTACACATTACCTTATTATTCATACTTCCGTATATGTACCATGTGTAACATGCTTCATAAAGCATATATGGATAGAACTAAACACAAAAAATTTCTTGAGGCTCCACGAGAAACTTTTGCTTTAACAAGGGCTGCGTAGCTGAAAAAGTTTAGGAACCGCTGTCTTAAGGCAAAGAGGAGAGCTAAGAAAGAAATAGTGTTGCCGCGATGATGTTAATGGTAATGATGGATTATTATTATTATTATTATTATTATTATTATTATTATTATTATTATTATTATTAACTTTTATCCCAGTAAGCAACAGTAGAAAGTTTATAAGTTTTATGGTAATACGAAGAAATATTGTGTGCTCGTCCACCAAGGAATACAACTCGGTATCCATACATTCTCAAGAAGACATTCGTATTTTGTAAAAGTACTTCTGGGAAGCAATCCGAATCACGTAAATGAATTGGGTGGGTATTGGATACGCACACTTCTGGGAAGCAGCGCCTTGTCCTTGCCAGAATAATTTTGACAGGTGAATGCGAATGACGTCAAATCCCTTACTGAAAAATTGATGACTTCACGAACACCGCTGCGTCTTCAGGCGTCGTGATGCGACTGGCTTGTAAGTTATCTGGTATCAGCGAACATCACTACGTGCAGCTTGTGTGGTTACGGAACACAATAGGTCTAGGCAAGAAATTGTTCCGTTATTAAAAGATGTCGGCAAAGCAGTTCCGAAGCCTATGCAGATACATGATCTTGAGCTATAGGAATATAGTAGCCTATGACGCATAGGGGAAGAAAAGATTAAACAATTTACAATTAAAAAATAACACTTTCATTGTAAAAAAAAGTGGTTAGCACTTAGATATAATAAACTTTCAACTATGTAGCTCAGCCAAAACGCGCGCTTTTCTGTTGATTCGGGGCTACGCTAGAGAGTAAGTTTTATTCCAGTTTTGGATGATTACCTGAGTGGGGTTTTCCGAGATTTTCTCTAGCTGTAAGATGAATGTCAGGTAATTCAATGGTAAGTCCCCCGTCTCATTTCAACAAATACCATACCGATATTATCAATTCCATTGATGATAAATAATCTAGTATTGAGAGAGCGTAGTTAAGTGGCCGAGTAAAAATCTACAAAGAGAAGAGTAGTCTATTATGATGTAATAATTTTTAAAGTAAAATATTTTTTTGGCATCTACTAAATCTCAATATGTCACATAATTACAGCTTATACTTTCCATGGGACAAGTAGGGTTTTAGCTTATTACTTTAATTTCAAATGATATCAAAAGAAGTCTTGTGAACAGGTAGACCACTCATTGTAGAGATGTATGCCGATAAGCATTTTCCATTGAGCACTATAGGAAGTGGATCTTATCTCACCAGAAGGATTAATTAACATTTAATTTAGGAAAATACAGTGGCATTGTATTCATATGCTGTTGACACAGTTGTAATTTTTAGCAGTTCATCCTGGATTAGTGTATAAAAAATTGCAAATAATGGTATAAATGTTATTAAAATGGCTAGATAGTAATTTCCTTTCACTAATGTTTCCAAGATCACTTTGATCCAATTTTCCTTAAACGCAAGTAGTTTACAACCATTTAAATCTTGTAATTAAATGTAATAATTCATAAGTCTGGTTGTTCAATTAATGATGATTGCAAATGTCCTATTCTGAAGTAATCTACTCAAGTCAATTACTTAGAAATTATTATTGACCAGCATTTAAAGTTGAATAAACATGTTTATTCTTTATGTAATAGACTTCGTAAAACAACTTATAAATTCGTAATTCTTCGCTCTTACATCCCTACAAATATTCTGCGATTATTTTATTTTGGTTCGATTCAATCTGTAATCCAGTGTGGTATAATTGGATGGGGAGGAGCAACAAAATTTACACTTCTCCGTTCATATTGCTTCAAAAGCGGATAATTAAAATTAGCTTAAACATGTCAATTGATTATCCAACAAATTTCATTTATTCCGATTTTAATGTTTTCCAAATTGAACAAATATATAAATATACATTATTAAAATATTGTCATAAAAATCATCTGAAATATAAAGAAGAACAACATGTTTATTCTACCAGAAGAAATTTGATATATACTTTAACTTAATCTAAATGTTACACAAACACTGGAATAAATCATAGCCAGAGTTACATGCCAAGGTTATATAATTTTATTTTCATAATAATTTCTGACCTAGGTTATTTTGAGTTTAATAAATTTAAGAAAATTAAGCAAATTATTTAGTTCACTTTTCTTTTTTTATTTTTCTTAATTTCAAAATGCTATTTATTCATTCAAACTTACATTCTGTTTTTGACGTGATTCTCTATTTCTATTTTCATAATAAAATTATCTCTGTTTTGCAATACTTGTATTCATTTTTGTAATTTTATTGAATCTTTGCTTTGTTCTTAGTAGGCTACAAAATAGTTATTTATAGGAACCACCTCCGAAGACGAACTTGCTCAAACGGGTATGCGCTACGTAAATAATATGAAGAGTCCACTGCAAGAATGATGGATATCATTTGGAATACATTTTGCAGGAGAAGCAATTGAAAGTTTGAAATGCTTAGCGCTCAAAGCTTAACTGTGATTTAACGATCATTACTGGACAATGACTATCAGTGTTAATGTTATATACGAATAACTCTCTATGTACATTCTATATGTCTTAAGCTATGCATTGACACTCTTGGTTCATTTTCGACAAGAAAGTGACATCCATCATTCTTGCAGTGGACTCTTCATATGTAATTATTTTGTATTTTATGTAGCAATTAATACTGGATATTAAATATCCGAAAAAATAGAAAGAGACAACAATTGGATACACAAGATTAGCGAGAGACATCTCAACACATACCACACTATGTCACAAAATATGTCTACAATATAACAAACTAATAAAAAAATAATGGTACAATAAACATAATATAATATAGTGTATCATACTGCTTTATATATTATCAATATTGAGCGTTGTAACCTATAAACATTCTTGGCTGTTACATTCACGATGCAATCACAGTCTAGTATACACAATCATGAAGCTTGAGTTGTTGAGGGTAGTAGGAGCAAAAGACTGTGCTGATACCATTTCGCATTGTCTGTGATGAGGCGATAGTAGCGACCCTAGTGGTTAGCAACTATCTATGGATGCATATTCTTTACGTATTGAGTTTCGTGACTGTATATACTAGACTGTGATGCAGTTCTATGTCTTCTGTCATGCAAAAATTTGTAATACGGTTCATTATAATGCATGTTTATTAGGTATACTACTACAATATACAGAGTAGAAGTGATAACTCATGAATATAACTAGGCAGATTGAAGGAAGAATAGAATACGTACATTGAAATAAATAAAGAAAAAAACTATTATGCGTTTTGTACTCTTTATTAAGGGCATAGTTAATTATAGCAATTAGGCCGAAAGTCTGCATTGCTTGGGAACAGCACATCGCCGACTCACCTACGAAAAATCACACGCACTCGATCTAAATAGCAAGATATAACGATAGGTACCCGTTAATCATTTTATTTTGTTTGCAAGAAAACAATACATTTTATTTAAAAACTACATAAATCATCCCTCATCAATTTGTCTAATGGTAAGAATAAAATTTAGAATCGTATTGGTAATACTTATCGAGTAAAACAGTGTTAATATTCAGGGGAAAGTTTCTTTTCCTGAGAAAAGTATTCATTTGGAACTAATATTTAACATCTGCACAGTTATATTACTTCCATTCTATATTATGTTGTAATAATTCTGGACGCAACAGCAAAGGTAGATCAGCCGACTTCCAGCATCACGTCCACATACCTCAGCAGAGGTGAACAATAATCATAGAGGAAGTGTTACAAATATGAAAAGTGTGATATATGACCTGAGACGTGTTGTAATCTAGCGGAAGTCTTTCAGATTACTACAAACTGATACTCTCTCTCGCGGGAATATGTTAGTTTGCCGTTAGAAGCTGATATGTTGAAATGTTTATCATTATTGCGTTTTCAAAGAAAGTGAACATTTTGGTGATAAGTTCTTTTCTTGAATATAGTTATTTCTCAATATTAGAAATATTAATGATATATATTCTTAAATAGAAATAATCTACGTGTATAGCAATGTATATTTAATTGATTTCGTTTTTAAATTATTATATGTTTGGATGTTGTGACTTATAACATCAGTGTGTCTATGAAATACTAGTATTATTAATATTCCATCTTTATAACCTGGTTTTCTGGTTTTTTACTAGTATTGGCACCTGTATAAGGAGAAGAAACCTCACTTTCCAACAAACTTAGAAAACAGTGGAATGAAAAGGCAGTGCAAGAACCCTTGAAACAAGTTCGAGAAAACACGTGAGAGACGATTCATCTGGATTCAGTATTACGATTGGGAAAAACACATTCTAATGAAGATGCTGAATGCTTGTACTGTGCTTTTCTTGAAGAAGTCATTTCGACTTCACAATTTTGTTAATCTTGTACCTTGTTAATAGTATTCCATATTTGTACCTCCATTTTTGTGAAGGAAATATGTTAGATTTTGAGGAAATTATTTCTTTTCAAACATTTTATAACATCTTACGAACTTTTATGTCCCGTGTACCATTCACAGGGATATTCAGCAATAAACGGGACGATACTTTACATTCAGTATTCAAAAGATATAAGTTTCGAAACGAAAAAAAAAAAACAAACAAACTATTAGTACGCGAGTTTTGTGTAGTTAGTATGATGATACCCCAAGCCACTATAGTTGATTCGCGGAACCGGATTTCGCTACTTATATTAACTCCCCATATTCATCACGGTGCTGGGTAGACATCGGTTTCATACATTGTCCGAAATTTTATGAGAAAAAGTTCTTCCTTCGTGAAGACTCGAACCGGAGCCCATTTCATAACCTGAGTCCTAAACATGATATCTAAACCATGACCATACGGCGCGAGACATTTAAGTTATAATAATATAAATTCTGTACAAAATGTAACAAACTTACTGAGATTGAACACGGCTTCATGTTATAAAAATCCTAGTTGGAGAACTATGTATAATTGTATCATTAGAAAGAAGAGAACGAATCGAAGATGAAAGAAAAGATCTTGAACAAAGTCGCAATGTCAACCTTAAATTTCACAGAAGCTAACTGAAATCGAATTCTAGCCTATTTGTTGAGAAGTCGTTAGCTGCCTGAGATGTGGCTGGAACATCCAACAGAAAGAGAGCATTTATCTAAGTCAAAGTGAAGGAAGGATTGCAATTTTTCATGTGCAATATAAGGAAAGGACATGTATTTGCTCTTGGCAGACGTGGTAACATACTGTACAACATGTCCCCAAGATATTTCCTGTCACAATAGTCCTACATAGCACATGTTAAAGCAGACATTACAATGATATGCATCTGATTCCATTATGACGATTGCTGTGCAAGACCACATCACAATGGAGGATTGATTTCCTATATCAAAATCTGCCTGATGAACATTCACTTCCGTTGTGTTGTAACAAATGGTATAATTGAAAAGATGTTTTAACACTACATTTTACATTAGATTGTATTATCGACCTCTAAAAAAATGTTTGGATTAACAGAACTGCAAATCTTAAACGCGATGACTTGGAATAGATCATCAGTTAGGAGGCAAACTAAGTTCTTCTTTGGGATATTGCCTGACTTTACTAACGATGTTTATATCTTGATAAAATGAATATAAAAATAATTATGTATACATAATTAATTGCATTTTCAAATGGCGCTCACCTACACTAATAAAATAATATATCTATTCTGCATTATTCCTAAATAAAATAGTATATCTATTCTGCATTAGGATAATTCACTCTTTTAGGCTGAACATGAACAAAATTAACTTAATACTTCAGGAGATAACTTGAAGCAGAAATGGAAACACGGTGACAAAAAGTAAAGCATGTACATGATATTTTAACATGTTTTAAATGCAAACTTGTACATTATTTGTGACATATTTATCAAGTCGCCCTGGGTGGCGAAGTTGCTATAGCGCTGGCCTTCTGTGCCCGAGGTTGCAGGTTCGATTCTGGGCCAGGTCGATGGCATTTAAGTCTGCTTAAATGCGACAAGCTCATGTCACTAGATTTAGTGGCATGTAAAAGAACTTCTGCGGGACAAAATTCCGGCACACCGGCAACGCTGATATAACCTCGGTATTTTCGAGCGTCGTTAAATAAAACATAATTTAATTTATTTATCAAATTTCAAGTAGTAATGAGGCACAGACGAGGAAGTTATATATTCCTGCACACACACACACACACACACACACACGCACGCACACAAGCCATTAAATACCCAGAATAAAACTTTTGTCATGCATTTCTGAGCACTAATAATCTTGAGAATATTCGAGCCGATGAAGTCGTTTGCATTTCACGGTGTTCATTTTAAATACAATGACGTCTTCGTACGCCTTAGAGGCGTATAAAAAGTACAAACAGTTGAAAACTTTCACATATTTCAAACTGTGCGGCAAGTGGTTATACGAGAATCTATGCTTCGAATTTTTTATACCCTATACAATAATTTCCGTTACAAATTTAATGACATGATTTTTCCAGAGGTACGAGCGTCAATTTTAAGCCCCAACAACATTTGTTCAATATCTGGCGAGGTCACATGGAATTTGTGGTGTCTAAAGCCTATAGTTGAGCAAATTTCCACGAAATGCTTGAGTTCTTTAATGTTACAATGGTTATTATTTAAAGAGTTTCGGATGTCAAAATTTCGAATATAATTGAAATGTTAGAATCTATAGAGGCGTTTCACTGAATACAGAGCATTAGGCTACCTTCCAGGCGCAAAAATTAATTTCCCTCCTCGTTGGTTGAACAAGAGAGTAAATAACAGATAACTTAAACACAGAAGAAATTTCCAAAATTAGACTCTTAAACGACGAGAGAACAAGAAGACTGTATATCCGAAGAGTGAACCAACATTTAAATGAAGTACAAGATCCAGATGACAATATCGAAACAGAATGGAACATTTTAAAATAAATATTAACAACTGCAGCACTTGAAACTTGAAAAACAATTAAAAAATGTAATATAAATAGAAAATACTTAAAAAATTTGGAATGACGATATTAATTAATTAATTAGTTAATTAATTAATTAATTACAGGTAAGGAAAACTAATATAAGAAATTAGAAGATAAACTATAACACAAAAGAAAAACAGCAATTTCAAAACGAGAGGTGAGAAAGAAGAAAATTTTCTGGGAAAAATTTGTGAATAATTTAAAACATGACATTAATATACAAAAAAAAATCAGTGTATACAAAATATTAAAATTTATTTTCAAAGATAGAAAGGAAGCTGCAAAATTAAATGCAGCATTGATGAAAATAAATTCTAAGACTATTATAAAGAATTATGGAATAACCTACTCTTAAAAATCATCAAAACACACATAAATATTATGAGCATTCAGATAATAATATAGAAGATACCACAACTAAAGAAGAATTAAACACAACATTGAAACTCATAGAAAATTGAAAAGCGCAGGTGAAGCTAATATTTTTACAGAATTTTACAAATATGTTTCAGAGAAGTTCAAAAATAGATTACTAACATTTTTAAATAAAGTGTACACAAATCACCAGATTCATAACAAATGGCGAAAAGCAATTGTTCATTCATTCATTTATTTTATTTCATAGATCTTACATGAGCAATGAAGCTTTTACATGTGGAACACGTCAAAATTTTACAATTACAATTATAATTTTTACAAATTTTTACATTTTTACAATTTAGTAATTTTCTACAACTTTTACAATTTTGTGCAATTTTTTACATACCCCTTTACAAAAAGGTAATAGAAGAAATGCAAACAATTATTCAGGAATAAGAATTTTGAATAGTCGCTATAAAACCTTCAAACTCCAAACATATTCACAGCAGTTCTTAACCGAGGAACAACATGGATTTAAAAGAGGACGCTCATGTACAGATCCAACATTTTGATTACAATTGTTAATTGAAAAACTTAGAAAATTCAATCTGGAAACTCACCTTTTATTATAGATTACGAAAAAATTTTTTGACTGTGTAAACAGAGAACTTCTATTTAATATTATGGAATCCAAAGATATTACAATTATTTTACTAAATGAAATTATAGATCTACATACTCACAACCAAATATATATCAATTACAACCCAAAATTGTCTGACAAAGTCACTATAGAAAGAAGAGTACGCCAAGAATGTTCATTATCACCAGCGTTATTCATTATATATTTAAAAAGATAGTATTTCAAAATGGTAAAAGGAATATATACTTGAAATTACAATTTCACACAATAAACAACTCACAATAATTGTGAGTAGAATTATTCTACTACTTGCAGCTGACCAGGTTTTAGTAACTTACAAAAACAAACATACACACTCACAAAAATAATAGAAGAATACAATTTAACAATATCTATACAGAAAACAAAGTTAGTCACCGATAAGAAGTAAGATTGTCAGAAATAACCAAATTACCAAACAGGTAAATTAGTTTATTATTTAGGTACTATTCCTTATATGAAACTGAATTTGATATTAATAATAAATTAAACAATTTCATAAAGATTACTGATGTCATTAACAATGAGTTTATGTCAAAACCAACTTTAACTAAAACCCGGATAAGTTTGTATAACGTATTGGCTCTTCCGACTTTGCTATATTATTGTGAAAACTGGACAATGAAGGCAAAAGATAAATCAAGACTAACTGCAGCGGAATGAAATGTTTAAGAAGAACAGCAGGTTGTAAATGGAATAACTATAAAAACAACTTACAAATAGAAGAATTAATAAAATATCAACATTTGAACAAATTTTAAATTGCAAGTCAAAGTGAATATAATGTCAATAGGATGTCTAGCAAAATTTACATTAGATTATAAAAAAATTACACCCTGACGGGTACAAGAAACCCTGGAAGATCACTGAAGAGACTTCTTGACTTCTAATATGAGACCGGAACGGGCCAATCTGTGGCCCATCTCCTTGGAAACTACATGAAGGTGATGGGTTTCGGAGAATTTTACCTCTGTAATATTAAAATATACCCCGTTTTCTAAGTTTCTATTAAGTCTTTTTGAAAGAAAGAAAGAAAGAAAGAAAGAAAGAAAGAAAGAAAGAAAGAAAGAAAGAAAGAAAGAAAGAAAGAAAGAAAGAAAGAAAGAAAGAAGTATAAACGGAATAATTTCCTTTTTTTAGTTGATTATTTAACGACGCTGTATCAACATCTAGGTTATTTAGCGTCGATGAGATTGGTGATAGTGAGATGGTATTTGGCGAGATGAGGCCGAGGATTCGCCATAGATTACCTAACATTCACCTTACGGTTGGGAAAAACGTCGGATAAAACCCAACCAGGTAATCATCCCAAGCGGGGACCGAACCCGTGACAGAGTGCAACTTCAGACCGGCAGGCAAGCGCCTTAACCGACTGAGCCTCGCCGGTGGCTGATTTCCTTTTCATTTTGAAGTATTTAAAAAAATTATGTTTAACATAATTTTATTTTAATAAAATAACAAAAAAGTTTATGACAAAAAAATACTGGTAGTATATTTGATAAAATGAAGGCTGCTTCACATCCTCATGACTTGTACATTTTTCCAAATCCCTCTGTCACCGTTCATATTCTTATCGCCGTATTTAAGTTACACATCTATTTCTATCAAGTAGCGAGAGAGTTTACTAGCCAACACGTATGTTTCCAATGAGGAACTTAAGGCAGTGACACAAAAACCTGACGCAATGTCTTGAAATAATTATTTCAGTGCTCTGAGTTTAGCACTCCATTGAAAGTCCACCAGATTCATCTCGTACTGACATTTCGTCATGTATCAGTAAAATAATCATTCATATCGTTTCTTTAAGATATGAATGGAATATTACATTGCTGTAACACTTTTCGAGCATGTCGCCAATAATTTCTAAGAACAAGCTTATGACAAGAGCTCCTTAATTTCATTCCATTGTTTAATAATACTCTTCTTGCATCTCAGGAGGTGGTGAAGAGAAACCATCGTTAATCCACTTATGACTGCAAGTGCCTGAAAAGAACCCTGAGGTAAGTAAAATGTATAGTCTACCAATAGATTTGTAGTCCTGGAGACACCACATATATAGCGCAGTTTATTAACGGTCACCAAACATTACACGCCAGCAAGTCTCCCCAGCAGTGCATTACGTCGAGTATCATCGGAAACGCTCCCTAAATCAACGTGTCTCCCCAAAACTGCATCCCTTCGAGCAGAATCGGAAACGTTTCCGTACGCCAGCGAGTCTCCCCAATAACGCATTACGTCGAGTATCGGTAGCATCGGAAACTCTCCCGTACACCAGCGTGTCTCCCAAACAGTGCATTACATCGAGAATCATCAGAAATACTTCTGTATTCCAGCGAGTCTTCCGAACACTGCACTTCTGTATTCCAGCGAGTCTTCCGAACACTGCATCGGAAACTCTCCCTACACTAACAAGTCTTCCCAACATTGCATCCCATCAAATAGCATCGGAAACCCTCCCTACACTAGCAAGTTTTCCCAACATTGCATCCCAACAAACAGCATCGGAAACTCTTCCTACACTAACAAGTCTTCCCAACATTGCATGCCATCAAGTAGCATCAGAAACTCTCCCTACTACAACGAATCTTCCCAACACTGCATCCAATCGAGAAATATCGGAAACTTTTCCTACACCCGAGTCTTCAGTTACTCTACCCACTGGAGACGACTCGACTGCTATGAAGAATAAATAGGAATATATTACAACTTGCAGAATAAAAGTTGCATTCTTAGATTGTAATATTGTATCAACAAAATTAGATTCTACCCATACTCTCATTCAAGGCTACAGCAAACCTGTACTTAAATTTCAACCTTGAGCAAAGAAATAATTACAGGTTTATTGCAAGATCTTCTGAATGACGGAATGAATGAAGATAATTTCTGACAGTCGTTAATATTCACGCCACTTCTCGTTCCTTTTGGCATCCTTTGATTTCTGACTCTTCCACCTTTCCTCGCTTATTTATTGATTTATCACTAAACAAAATATGAATCAATTATTGAAATTAGATTGGCTAGGATTAAGATTTAAGGAATATAACAAAATTGTCACCAAGTTTATATCCATAATTTCTATTAGATGCTTTATGCATTATACCAATCCAGCTCCTTTGTCGCATTTAAAATACTACTACCCTTTTTATTTATTTTGTTAAACTGTTATTCGAACATGCATAAATAAAATAATTTAATACGCATCAAAATAAGAAAATTAAATTAGGGTTTGTAGGCCTGTATTGCACACGAAAGGAATCTTTTCTTTATTTACAATATCTTTAACTGAAAGGTTATTGAGTGACTCTTGACATTGTTGATACATTGGATTGCTGTCATCTATCGGAAAGTCTGCGAACCACTATGCCATATAGCGGCCAAATCTGCAATTAGCAGAAATTGAAGCTTTCCGAAACATTATCTGAAAGCTTGTAGTGAAAATGTTTAGAAATCCAGCATTTACCTTTACATGCAGTAATTAAATTCCTAGTTATTTTATGACTCAGGAAACCATTAAAAATCCCTAAGAGGCCTCCCGAATGTAAGTCTTAAATTTTACCACAGAGCCACCAGGCTCGATGAAGAAATTCATCAAATCCCGAAACTAAGATGGGCAATAGTGATCAAGGAGACATGCGTAATTTAATTTTTCTACAATGTTACAAAAAAAAAAAAAAAAACGTACCTATACATATTTTAACCTTTTCTCCATTTTAAAAATTGGCGTTTAAAAGTGACGTAACTTTAAATTCTGCATATTTCGTTTCAGTGCTTCAATCACTATAAGAAATAAGTTTAACCAGGGACAATACTACTTTGAAAATGAGATCCTTTCGCTAACTGTTCCGGTCGGAAAAGATGAAAGAGAAAAATTCACAAGAAGTAGAGACAATTTCTCTTTTAGTAAAACGCTTTTCCGTCGAATTTGACTTCATCGAATGACTTGTCAGTATAATCTACGTAATACAGAAAATAAAAACATATCATTTGATGGTTTCAATATAAATTATTACTTTTCATGTGCATCATTCCTGCAAAATTGGCTTGTAACTACAGAATATGAATAAAATTAATCGAGTAACTTTGCTGTACACGCACGTACAACATTCCAGAAACTACAAACTGGGTAAGAAGAACAAAGAAAATGTGTATTTCCTCGTAAATTCTGAAGTGATTTTTATCAAAGCAATGCTTTCTCTTTATTCTGAAACCTGAAATATATGGGACAAATAAATAATAATAATAATAATAATAATAATAATAATAATAATAATAATAATAATAATAATAATAGCAGTAATAAGAATGCAACATTTAAAGCTTTATCCTTTGCCAACAACATGAATTTAATTCGGGAAAAGCAAGATCTTGAGAAAATTGTATTTCTTTCATAATGCTTATGATTACTATGGTTTAAAAGTCTCTGCCACAAATTGAGAAAAAAAAAAAAAGAAACAGATTTTTTGAAGTGTAATTTACAATTGCCTAGAATATGTGAAATTAGGCTAATATTATTTTGCAAAAAATAAGGGAATTTAATTATTTAGCTACATTTTTACACATTTAATCATGAGAAATGTCGTATATGAAAGAGAAGATAATTAAGTTACAAAATTAATGTGAAGGCTTTAAAAAAAAGACAAAAAATATAATTTTATGAAGTAATATTAAACGATGTTCATCACGGACCATATCAAGGTTGTTCAAAGACGTAAGCAGTAGACTGTGAATTATCCAGATTGCAGATCGCTTCCATAATTATCACAAAAACTTAATTACATTGATTTCGTTGACCGCTGTACCTCTTGATAGACTGGTTTTCTCAGGTTTTCTCATTCTGTGTTGTCATATAGTTCCATGAAACCCTGAAGTCAGTCCATTCCAGCAATTCTGTTATTATCCCATGCTTCGGTATATTTGCAAGCTAAATGAAGAGCATAATCATATGCCAATTGTACATTTGTGTAAGTCATACTGTAACTTATTAATCTTAATACATTAACTAAATGGGATTCTTCCTCCTCAATCAACACTTGTTAGCTTACGAGTATATATCGTAAACCATATTTTTCACCTATATAACGTAATTCTTAAACTTATTCATTTGGTAAAATAATGACGTGTGAGACATGTCATACTTTGAAGCTGCAGCTGTTAATGAGAGTTTTCCTTCACTGACAGACCTTCCTGCTCTCTTAATAACTTGATTGGATAATTCAAGCTTC
The DNA here is from genome assembly GCF_040183065.1 of Periplaneta americana. NCBI lineage: Eukaryota > Metazoa > Arthropoda > Insecta > Blattodea > Blattidae > Periplaneta > Periplaneta americana. The sequence continues at coordinate 92,165,495 of NC_091118.1, read as the reverse complement.
TGCTTTTCTTAATGTATGTCCGAACAATTTTATGCCCTATAACAAATATATTATCAATAAATCTGCTTATGAAATTTTTAAAATGTTTTATACAGTATTGTAAAAATAAATGTTGTGAGACAATTTTGAATACAGTTCAAATGTTCCCAAAAGGAACTGTTCAACTGTGCCCCACATAAGCCTACCAAATACGATCACTCATTAAAATTAATAAGAAGTAAATATTTGAGTCCCACAATAATCTTCGAAAGATAACTCATTAGGCTGTAAGATTATCATTCATGTCAGAATAACCTTAGGAAGTAGGGGGGGGGGGAAACTTTCTAAGCACTTCAACACAAGTTCAACCACTAAGTTCACACTAAAAAATTAAATAAAATGAAAATGGCAGCCAGTACATCAGAAGGGCTATCTTCTATTGTCAGTACCGGCAACTTAGCGAAAATTATGTGTTGAGGTGGAAAATTCAATCTGTTCATATACCCGTGTTCAAATGTGTCCTTTGTTCAAATGTGCTCCTTTCTGCCTTATGTAATGTTATTACATCTCAATATCGTGTAGAAGAGTAAACGTACATATGACAGGATAAAGTTCAGGTTATGCATTGTCACCATTAACGCTTAAGACAAATGTCTCAACACCCCAAAAGTTTGTGTAATCTCTTCGTAATGGAGAAGCGAGCTTCGCAGTAGCTTCACAGGCATTTCTGTCTGATTCAAACACGTGAAATGCTCGAAACGTAACAGTATGTTTTGGCAGTACTTTGCTACATATGCTTGGCATTATCATGAGTGGGCGATGACTGGTAACACAGACAGAGACGCTTGTTATTAATTGCTGTCGTACGTACTTCAATTGTTTATCATGTATTTGTATGCACAGTTGTACCGTAATCGGCAAATGAAAAAAAAAAAAAAACAAAAAAACAAAAAATAGGCTATTGGATTAATGTTTAATTTAGACAATCTTCATATTTCCAGAGACCACCAAAGTAATGGTAATACAGTGCGATCGAGAAGTCTCTCCGCAGTGCTTGTGTAGCCACGGTGCAGCCGAGAATCCACTAGGCGGAGAATTAAAGTGGTAGTACTGGCCACTAAGCATATAATGGACCGGGGATGTGAGGTTGTCAAACCGGAATAAATAGGAGAGTGCCAACTTTCTACAGGATTACTATAATTAATGAAGCTGCGGAGGGACTTTTCGATCGCACTGTATAAAGGACTAGCTAATCAAAACTGTATAAATGAACTAATTTACACCGTGTACACAAATTATCTTTACAAATTCAACTCTAATAACAACAAAAATAATTGAGCGAGGCAGTTTTTTTCTTTCAACTTAAAAGATAATCTCTCAAAGTTTTGTTTACGTTGGTTTTCAGATGTGCTGATTATGTGACGTGAGATCACATTTCTGCAAATTGACTGCTACAAAGAAGGAGGTGTATTGTGTCAGGTGGTTTACAAGGAACAAGATGCACAGGTCCAAGAAATTTCAGAGCTAAACATGGAAGGGAACAAATATCAAGACCACCAGATTTTGTACAGATACAAACGAAAGTTTTTTTGAACACGTTTAATGTCCTCTTCATTTGTGGTCGGTCGTATGGCGTCCATTTGATGTAGGACACTACCAGATCCCATAAACTTTCTGTGCCATTCATGGACTGTTAGTCTTGATGGTGGTTTCCTTCCATATCGAGAAGATATTTCGGTGAGACGGCTGAGGATTCTTCAAGTGATTACCTTACATGCGCCTTGCAGTTGGAAAAAACCTTGGTATAAACCAAACTACGTAATCTGCCCAAGTGAGATTCAAATCCATGCCTCAGAGCTCGAGTCCGCCTTGCTAATCCCTAGTCCACATAAAAGGCCTAGAAACATTTTGAATACACTAAATCTAGTACATGGTAACTTGCTATACTTCCTAATGCGATTAAAGCAGCATTTATGACATTTCATGTATAGAATTAATTCAATCGTCCGCACTCAGTCTGAACCTCCGTACCTTGGGTCCAAGGGCAAGTGCAATCAAGGCCCCAAAGTAAATTAAATGAAACGGTAGATGAAAGGGGTATCTAAACGAAAATGCATATGCATTTTCATGAGAATACGTACAATTAGCTTATTATAAACTAGAAATCAACCTTGTAGCCTGACGAACTGACGGACAGAAAGAAGATCTAATTGCTTAATGTGGTCATAACGAGTAGCCTATAGAGAGAGGTGAGCTTCATACAAGTATTCATTCAAAAGCAGACTCGGTCAAGACCTCGAAATTCGATCCAGGGACGCCCCGATTAAAGGCAGACGTGTTGCCTTGGAGCTCATCTGCTAACATGTGAACAGTTGCGAAACGAGACTCGTCTCTCGCCGCTTTTCCCATGTTATTAGTATGAAATCGATGTGTCAACGGTCGAAATGAGGAAATAATAACAGCACGCGAGCAAGCGCTCCACTCTTTGGCATTTGGCGGCTCGGCAACGCAACACAACGCCCTATACGGTCCAAGCCTTCACACCGGGAGGCGAGTTATGAAACTGGAAGACCCGATTAAAAGCACAGACTGGATATTATTTACTAATCCGTCATGCATTCTGTAGAATAAAAAACACTTCACGCTAAGATAAAATATGACGGATTGCATTTCTTGTACTTTTACAGTCCAATTTAATTTTACAGCTCCACAACCACAATGTCGTTAGAAGCGGTATTCAGAAAATGAGGAAATTACAATGCGTAACATATTATAGGGACAATGACATGATTTAGAATTTAACCAACTTACCGGCAGCCAAATGTTCAATAATTTAAAATAAATGTTTACAAACAAAAGTAGAAGAAATTCTCGACAACTATTAAAGAAAATAATTGCTCGAATCTCAAAGCAAGTATTAACTTAATTTGAAACAAGTAAGAGTAATTGTTATCTTCAATTCATTGGACTTTATTGTCTACTAGAAAGCTCTTATCCCGTTTCGAAAATCGCACAAGCAGAAATTTGTTTTAAAATGGCACTGCTTTACGAAAGCTGGAGAAATTAAAATGTTGCGTTAGAGAAAAAGTTAGTATGATTTTGTGCAGGAAACCATTATTGTTTATTTTTTAGACCTACAATTAAAAATGGAGTAATATTGTTACATAAAATGTAAATTTACCGTGAAGTTCTATTAAGGGAAGAGGATGGTATTTTTTGGTGAAAAATGAGTAAATTTTCAAAAAACAATTTTTTTCCTTAAAATACTCTGTGATATGTGTAGAATACATTATATAATATTTTGTGGGTATTTGTGCCCTTATCAGTTGTTGAGACGCCATTTTTAAACTTCCTGCGCTCTGGATTTTTAAATCACACCGCCCTTTTGTTTGTTGTTTCCGGAACTTCATTTTTTTTTTCAAAACCAAATTTTTCTTTAAAATACTCTGTGATGTGTGTGGAATACATTGTATAACATTGTGTGGGTATCTGTGCCCTTATTGGATGTTGAGACGCCATTTTTCAAGTTCCTGCGCTCTGGATTATTAAATCACACCCCCTTTGCTTGCTGTTTCTGGAACTTTACTTTTTTCGCTACATAGCCAGACAAAAATCGATATAATTTTTTAACTATTAAAGATATATGAATGAAATTTAGAATACACATTCTCTAGACTACTAGGAAACTTTTATCTGTAACGGAATTTCCCTAATTGATTTCATTTTAAAAATAAGTCTCTCTGTTTGCAAGAAATAAAATAAAAAAAATGTTATTAAATTTTAATTGTTTATTTTACAAATGTAGGAACTAATATCAAATTTCTGTTACAGACAGTTTGTAGAGCGTACTTTTACAAATAAATTGTAACATAGTGTTTGAATTTATCTTTAAAAATGGCTTAGATATATCGAGTTTAGTAAAATCCTGCATTGGGTACATTTTTTTTTCAAATCTGCCTCCCAAATAATTTATTCAAAATATTTATATTTTGTTGAGTTGCTATAGCCATGAGCTCTCTACATACAAAAAATTAATATTTTACACCAAATAAGAAAAAAGTTTAAAAAATTACTATCCTCTCCCCTTAATAAGATTGAAAGTTTGTATTAGCTGCTCGTTTTATGTAATCAACAGTATTGTCATGGTCCGTTCCTGCATTACAACAGAGCATCTGTTTTGTACCGGTATGTCTGCACCCGCTTGAGCTGTACTATGTACTTCTAAAACCCTCCAGCTCGCTTGAGCTGTACTATACTTCTAAACACCCTCCTCACCATCCAGCAAGGTTGCAAAACGTCTGATATTGTAATATTTAATAATTAGTTAAATATTGCAATTAGAAAAAAAAATTAAGGACATTTTTTGTTCCTTATGACATGAATAATCATCAGTTAAAATAATGACACTTATACCCCTTACATTCTGTATTTTTTTCGTCTAGGAGCCTGGAGGGCACTTAAAATCGTCAAGAGGGGGCGAGAATATGTCCTCTTTGTGGTAGAGGCGAGACATCACACCATATTTTATCGGAGTGTGAAGCCACAGAAGCTCTGAGGAAACGATTCCTGCCAGAGTCCTTCATTACATCTAGCAGGGGGCACTTGGCAACATACGATGTATTAAATAACACCAAATTCTGTGAGAGTGTGGGAAAATGTATGGCAAAAGTTCGACAGTTGAGGGTGGAACTGGCCGAGGGGGAGGGAGCCGAGGAAATAAGGTAAAGAGTTATTTATTAGTGTTGTAATGAGCAGTGTTAACATTGAACGAAGACGTAATTAGGGGATAATGTTCTTTTTGTATTTATTGTGTCTTGTTTTTCTATTTGTATTTTATTGCGTGTATTTTTTATGTATTACCTTTATATTTATTAGTTGGATTATTTCGTGCAGTTTCAATAAGGAATTGAATTGTTTCATATATATATATATATATATATATATATATGTATGTTTCACTGTGTTTTTTTTCTCTTTTCATATCTTACATTTATTTTATTTTTAATATTTTTGTGAAATTTGGTTTGAAGTTAGATTAGTTGTAATTGTGATAATTAATGGTAACGGTAGTAATAATAATAACTGTTGTTTTACTATTTTATTATTAGTAGATATTATTTTCGTTTTGAAGATTCAAACTTTGCATAGTTATAGCACGAATGGCCGTACGGGCTCGTGCGAAGGATCTTGTGTACATGAGTTTGTATAATTTATTATGCATCAATAAATGCACTTATCCAACCGTCCGTCCATCCGTCCGTCCGTCCGTCCGTCCATCCGTCCGTCCGTCCGTCCGTCCGTCCATCCATCCATCCATCCATCCATCCATTCCATCCATGACAGTAAATTACACACATGTATAGACGCATTTAAACCATAAAATATGTAAATGAATTCAGATCTAGGCTACTATCTTACTTTTTGAAGTTACAAGAAATGGCTCTCTTTTACAGAAGTTTATACAGATATTTGGTTGCGAATTTTTTTTTTTTCATTTGTAGCTATTTCCGAAGGATAGTTCAAATAATCTTAGCTACATTCCTAAATATTATTAGCAATATAATGGAGGAGTATATCGGTTCCTAAAGACGTAAAGCGTACAATGAAAATTTTGTGTCAGTTTCACAGTACATCATTTTTATTGCAACCTAAGTACAAAATTTACAATAAAAATTAACGTAAGTTACACCCTTAAATGAGGTGTTTTCTTCTCCGTCCGCTCTAAAGTCTTATTAACAGATACGATTCATTGTTGTCATTTTCCACCTCCCTACGCGCTACGACATCCACAGATTCTGAATTCGGCTACGCTTCGACGCGTACTGAGCAAATACCAATATCTCTGAGCGATCTGCCATCACTTGACACACACTTCCTTACGAAAGCGACGCCATTGAAAAGAATGGCACAGACCTGTAATGGAAGCAAAATTCCTTAGCTCTGATAGGATTAGATTCAGATAAAGGGTAGGTAGGTTAGTTAGTGGATAGATGGGAGGTGGAATCCCTCTCCATGGACTGCAACCTTGACGTGGTGAGAGGGCTTGCGTGCCTCTTTTAACGAAGAGGCCAGACTAATGGCAGTCCGATAAAAATTGGAGTTCAAAACTTAGAAGTAGCAACAACATTAAACATCCCTATACGCTAATTTGAATAAGAATGCAACTAAAATGAATTCCAAGGGCCAAATATGTGACAGATTTACAACACGAGAATACTGCTGAGGACGATATGTATAAAATATATAATAATTATTCTTGAAATGCAGTGAAATAAATAAGCTTGCCTCTTGATGTACCGCGTGTATGTACGCAAAATTCAGTTAGACATCTTCACAGTCATAATAAATACAGCATCTCCTGGTATTTAAAAATTCCGAGATCTATATTTAGTGTTGAAACATCAAAATATTATTCGGTTTTGTAAGAAATACACGAAATTTAGAGTTTAAATGAAATTTATTATATTTACGAATGTAAAAATAAATATTTGATTCATTTGCGAAACTTTTAAGATCATTTCCATAGAAACATGTGTATTGTTATGGGTAGATTATTGCTTTCGCTGCTTACGTCATTGACTGTAAGTTACTACAGTTATGAAAGAAATTTAAAAAAATAATATGGTATTGCTTTAATTACGGATGGATTAATATCAGGAATAAGATATAATAAGTACTCTACTTTGTAGTATTCTTTCTAGTACCTATTTAGTTTAACTGGACTTCCAACGCCAGATATATTAAGAATAATGATGAAGTCAAAGATTTGATGAAATATTACAGTAAATACGACGTTTTTATTTATTCGAGGATGCAGTATCACGAAATTTTTTGTAGAAATCGAGGAAAACTACGAAAATTATAATTTAATGTAGCCAATTTGCAAAATGTAATATGGAATAGGCGTATTATTTTTACACAATTCTTTTCTTTTTTTTCAATTTATATTATTCAATAGATTTTGAAGTTCTCTACCGGCATTCACGTTGTTTGTACTTATTTTTCATTATGCATAGTGTGAAGATAATACTATTTAATAGTATAAAATATCTATTTCGAAATTGCAACGGAAATACACGACTCCCCGCATCGTGAAAGTGGTTTATGTTACACTATTTATTAGCAGTCTATCTTCGAGCTTTTGATTCAGGATCACAACCACATTCAAAAGGTGATCTCTTTTCTCGGTCTTCATTTTTTTTTCCCCTCTCCGGTGCCGGAGAGAGTATTTCTCCGTTCCACTCGTCTTTCATCGTATGATGAAGCATAATTTCTGCAGGGAAATATCATTTATGTACTTCGGTACTTCGTAATAATATAGGATATGCGAAAAGTACCGTAATTTCCCATAACTATGGTCCAGGCACCCAACTATGGTCCAAAACGCATTATGTACTACTTAGTCCCCCAAGAGTTCGGTGTTTGCCATTTAAGGCGCCACTGTGATGGAATTATGTTCTCCATAGATGCTTCTATCTACCATTACACGTGGCAATGATATGGATGCTTAACAAGGTCAGTGTGCATCGTTCTATTGAATGTGTGAAGACACGAAATCATTCAGTTTGTGATTTTCTGTTTTATTAAGCTCTCCTCTGTAGAATTGGTACGTTATAAATATATGATTTTTTGTACAATTAAACCTGGCTATATAGTGTTTACTTTCACGTAATAATTAGACTGGCAGAGGTTAAGGACTCTGCGTGAAAAATGTTTAACCTCAAGGCTACAAGTCAGTCCTCAACTATGTACCAGAATTTTTCGTGGACCATAGTTGTATTTCATTTTGAAATATTTGTTTTAGTGAAAATGTGAACAATTTTATTATTTACTTCTGCAAATACGGTATCTCAGTATATTCTAAAACACCATTTAACATTATAGTCAAGTAAACAAAGAAACAGGCTGTTCCAGCATCAATAGTACTAGCACGAATGATGGTCCGGTAAAACTAAAACTTCAGGGTAGAAGGATCACAACCGTCCCTGTAAGTGACTATGAGAGCAATGAAATTGAATTGGATACAGATTATGATGTTTCCGGTGTACTCTCCATATTTACAGACAGTGAGTCAGATGTGGAAAAGAAGACGAAATCTGTTAAAATAATGCTAAAGGCACATAGTTATATGGTAGTTACTTATGAGGAAGAATTGTGGCCATGGAAAGTTTTGGAAGTGAAGAACAATGGAGCTATTATTTCATGTATAGTAAGAAGCGGCAATTACTGAGGGGAGGCAATATCCGCTATTAGTAACATCTGGGTGACCACAAAATCAGTTGAACATTTGGAAGAAAATTGAAACAATTTGTAAGCTTTTACACCTTTTAATTATATCCATTGTTTGGCGTTGAAAATAATAACGCAAGTGATAATAAAAAGAGTTTTTTTTCTGGGAAGCAATGTTTTCTTCATTTCATAATGGGTTTTCTGATTCTCACCTCATAAAAAAATTGAGAAACTTTAGGTGGCCCGGCATTTTTGCCGGTGAGTGTAGTTGTTCATTATTGCAGGAAAATGACTTTCAGATTTCACTTGTTTATTGTGTGTTTATGCAATGTGTACTAATAAAAAGAATCCATGTACTTTTCATTTATTTTTAATATTTCTGTGCTAGATTATGTTTCTACCCTTAAATTAGAAACTCAATTTATTGATTTACGAATAATTACAGACCCAGTTATAGCCCATTCATGTTTTCAAGCATGAATATATGAGTGGACCATAGTTGGGCAACTCAGAATACAACTATGTACCAATGCTTATTATTTTTTCAACACTTGTAATTAAATAATTTCAAACACATATGTCAGTTTTTATTTAATATACACTTACAAGAGTCCGAAGCCAAAATTTCACTTAATCTGGAAGAATAGTATTGAATATACAAAGAAAAATGTGACAAATGTGGACCATAGTTAGGGGAAACTACGGTAATTACTTAGTGATTTAAGGCGGCGCTTATTCCGTCGGATCCCGGCCACTTAGTCACTCATAACGAGTGCACCTCTGCACATGTGTGGACATTGTGCCACTGTCATACATCTATGACGCAGTGCACGAGGGTAGGCAACTAGAAGGAACCCAAGAGGTGAGAGGATTCAATCCGACACCGGGTTGGGAATCCGGTGTGGCTTAGTATTTCTGGCCTTTCATATTGTAATGGACATCTACTAGCGAGTAGAGTAGATAATTCCTCAAAAGTGTTCAACGAAAACACAACACACAGTTAAGGGTAGGTTCACTCTGTGGAAAACTGTTTCAGACTACTTGAAACAAAACATTTGTTGCTATTTCAAACATCTTTAATACACACTGCAGCAAACAAGTGTTATCAAACACACAGTTGCTGTGATCTTTAAAGTTTAAAATTGTAGCTAACAGAACATTTTTCTATTCACATTAGGGGCTTCCCAGCATCACACTTCGTCTAAAAAGTCGTTTATTTTACTTTAAATAAAAAAGCTCAATTTTTTACAGTATCTGATATAATTTATTTTTGTTTCTCTACATTAACATAATACCTGTATTTTATTAGTGTATATAATGCATTGTAGGTGTATATTTTTAAGTCTATAATTGAGATTTCAAGTTTCGAATTATTCTTAAAATAATAAATCAGTTGTAAAATATACGTAACTGGTAGTAAGAACGTAAAAACCTAATCGATAATTGATGATACATTGATATAGAAAAACCATTTTCCCCAACTTTGGGTTATTTGCTACGGAGCTATTTCAATATACACTGCAGCAAAAATTTCATAGAATAAGTTGGAAAGATGTTTCTGGGTTTTGACTGCTGCAAATAAGTAACTTAGACATGAAACAATTCCCGGCTGTATCTACCTTCTTGGAACAAACAAAACTTTCCGCCTACTTAATTCGTGTGACAGGCTTTAACTTGCTTATCAAGGGTTAATTGGCTGTAGCAAATCGTCTGAGTCAGTTTCAGTCTGGCTGACACTGTTTTGTTTCATGCACTTTACATACAGAACTTGTTGAATTATACCTATCAAGTTACATATTTCTGACTCTGCTGCAGAGTAAGGAGCGATTTAGCTAGTTCAAGTAATAAGCTAGTAAAACGCAACATTTTACGCAATTTTTTCAAACAAATATTTTGTCTTAGAGTCTGCTGCATAGATTATTTTTACTTTACAATATTTATCCGTGTGCTAATTTTTAAAGTTTTCGACCTAAAATCGTTAAAAATATCTTCGTTAACTCCCTCTGCGAGGTTCTGAAGTCATGTTTTTCCAATACGTTTCATAGTATATAATAAGTATTGATTGTAACATCCATTATTTCACGTTCAAGTCAGTTATATCTAAATTTGTAGGCCTATATCTTAGTAATATAATAGATATGTATATCTCTACAAAAAACAATAGTTAGAGAAATATACCTCAAAATACCTCAGTGATATATGGTCTCTGATTGGTTGAAATTCAACCGATTCTTACATTCTATTGGTGAATTCGTATATGAGCGATATGAGCTATTATAATTGTTAGCTGCTATTAATGCCAATCATTATAAAGAACAGCACTGCTATAAATAAATATAGGACTATTAAGTTTTAAAGGAAATATTGTAGATATAAGTAGTTGTCATATTCGTAGTATGATAAAATATATGAGTAGCACAATATCAAAGGCGGACATCTGACCTTCAGATGAAATTTAGATAATGTGGATTCTTATACATTTTTTCATGCTTTTTTCAGTTATAGTGAAACTATATACAAAGTCTAACACTACATTTATAAAAATAAATTGTGTTAAAATACTACAAAGAACACTGTGAAACAAAAACGTGCACCTAGATCAAAACTATAGAGACGACAGTTGTCCGTCTTTGATATTAAACTACTCATATAAAGTGTGATAAGAATGTACTGTATTTCACATAATGGTGCAGTTGGTATTGAAGAAGCTAATAGCAATAATGGTAGTGGTGGATAATATGATGGTACAAAAGAAGTAGAAGTGGAAGGGGATGAAGTAGATATCAGGGCATCATACCAGAACGGTGTACCAACAAATGCAGAGTTATTGAAATATTTTAATGGAACCTATTTATGTTTGAAAACTATCGTTGGAGAATTACAATTTGCATGAGAAAGAATAAAAAAGTATCCTGTTAAGTATACAAGGATAGGAAAAAGATTCTATATTTAAATATCATAGTTATAATGTAAACATGCAGTTATGTTGATACTCCTTTCTGGTATGATGCCCTCGATATGAATTAGTAATATGCGTTACAAGAGCGGTGTGTTGAAGTTTTCATGTTCGAGGAAAAGTTTGAAAAAGCGAAACGTAGTTGAGCTTTTATAATTTCCGAGAATTGAAAGAAAACATTCCGCTCGTGTATCGTACATTATTTTGTGCGAAGATCGTTTATTACATACCTGAAAGAGGAATTTCTAATTAGTTGCAATGAAATCTCCATCTTGGTTTCTGTTCAATGACGGCAAATTTGCAAAACAAAAATATCTATCTTCAACATTGTTGCTTTAAAATGTTTTCTGTGTTTACTATACTCCAGCAGGCCGTGATATACGTGTCTTTTTTTTTTCCCCCAGTCTATGATGAGTCTGGAATCTTGTTGATTTTTTCACGGCTTCCTTAATGTTACTTGCATCACGAATGCAGTAACTTTAGTGGAGTTGTAGAGTTTACTTAATTTTTGCAAATATTTAAAAACAATAATTAACAGTGCAATTTAGGTGAAATTTCAGTGTAAGTTACCAATTTACAATTATTACTATACTGAACGTCTTTAAAAATAATATGTTAAAAGTCTAAAGCAGTAAAATCAATATGTCACTTAAGCGGTAAGAAGAGGGAAATTGTTACGTGTGTTAGGCTGGGAATACTGAATGTGGAATTTTAGACTCTCCGCGGATTGGTTTTGTGCGGAAACGAAGCAATACGCACGATCTCGCACAAAATTAATGTTCTGATAATACCGAAGACAATCGATTTCACATATCTAATATAATTTCCTCTATAAAAAATCGGGCTTATGAATGTGTACCAGTACCAGTAAGTGATTTATGGATACATACATTCTTTCTTATAAAAGCACTATTGTGCCAAAAGTGATACTAAAAGATTAACTCTAGTAGTGTTTTCTGGCATAGTTAATTGACTTGGCGGACCTGAATGATTGTATACTGTACACCAGAATTCTCCAGAGCCTTTGATGAATAAATTCGAGGTGACAGTTTGTTTTGGAACAAGGAACGGAACTAGTAAAAGTGGAAATTCAAAACCGTCAGTGAAGAACTCATCCCATCCGATCAGTCATAATTTATTCAGGATTCATACGAGTAGGTACATCGCAGTCTCAATACGTAGTAAATATGGATCCATAGTTAGTTGCTAACCACTAGGATCGCTACTATCGCCTCATCACAGACAATGCGAAATAATACCGGCACAGTCTATTGTTCCTAGTACCCTCACAACTCAAGCTTCGTGACAATATATACTAGACTGTGGGTACATCTTCTGACAGAAGTAGCAAACGAAGTAGACATTGTAAAGTTAAAAGGCAAATATATCTCCCGGCCGAATACCAAGGATGAGAAAGTCAACAAAAAGATTTATTACCATTACAAACATTTCTGGAATGCACATTTCAAAGTATCGATAATTCATCAATGATGTAAGTAACTAATCCGAACTTCATTGTTTAAATTTTTATTACTCGTAGTATTCTCTAATTTTTTATCTGCTTGCGATCTGTGTTTCATATTCATATAACATTGCTGTAATTACTGTATTAAAACATGTCAGTTATTTGAAAAAATAGTTATCTGCAACTGTATAAATTAATCACAGTAAGGGAAATTAAAGTCCACCGCTATGAAGCAACGGTTAAGGCTGGTTGACAATAAACCGGGAACAGAAGCGACAACGAGAAATAGAACGGAAACATTTGTTTTAAGTAAAGTATTTAAATATAAGCATTCACAATTAACGAGAAGCTTGCCGAAGCCCGGGAATGGGAACGGAGAGTTGGCCAGTTTTAACTTTACAGTTCTTGCTTCCGATCACAGATTACTAGATTCATTTTGTTGTCATTAAAAGGCTATTTGGTCGTCGTATATTTTGTCTCAAGGAGGCCGTGACATATCTTGTCCATTCATTGCTTGTAACTAACGCAGAAATTCAGTAGAATTACTTTCCATTATGCTAAGTCTATAGACTATGTTACCAGCCTATCACATGAATATTGAATTCTTAAATATTCCGTGTCTTAAATGTCGAAGTTGGTTAACCTGTGTTTATGTTGGCTGGCTTGTACTCATGAGAGAATGTCATTGATCAAGTATAAACAAATAACATCAGAATGCGTAATATCGACTTTACATATCGTTATTGACATACATATCGATAGGCCTATGCATATCGATTTCGTTCTCAAAAATCTTCACGTTCACGTTCTTCGCTTCCCGGTTTATTGTAGCCGGTTGACCGTGAAAGGAGCGATCCCGGGTTCAGGTACATTGGAACGATTTTCTCCGGGGTTTTCCCTCAACCCATTAAAAGCAAATGCTGGGTAACTTTCGGCGCTGGATCCTGGATCCATTTCACTGGCATTATCATCTTTATTTCACTAAGTTGATAAAGCGTCGTGAAACAAGTCAATTAAAAAAGAAATTTAAAAAATAATACCGTAACAGGAAAGACCCAAGGCGGATTGTACTTTAAAGTAGATAGTTTGACAAATTTTTCAACATAATAATGCTAATAAAACAATGCAATTGAAGTAACAATCATTTCAACCATAATGCCAATTACGAGACCAGTCATGATAGAGGTATTGATAGGAATGTGACAATAATAACGACAATTATAACATAAAATGGTAACGGTTGCAACAAAGATGATAATAACGATGATTTCTGTGAAGAAAATAAACATATCATAGACGACACTATTGACGATTCGATTAATATTTTAACGATAATAATAATAATAATAATAATAATAATAATAATAATAATAAAATAATAATAATAATAATAATAATAATAGTTTTATTTTCCCTGGCAGAGTTAAGGCCATTAGGCCTTCTCTTCCACTCAACCAGGATCAAATCACATACAGAAAAATACATACCGGTATACAAATATTAACTTAAAAAAAAAAAATAATAATAATAATAATAATAATAATAATAATAATAATAATAATAATAATAATAATAAAGTAAAAAGAGAGATTGAATACATATACACAATCAGTATTAACTTAGAAATAATAATAATAATAATAATAATAATAATAATAATAATAATAATAATAATAATAATTATATATACAATAAAATAAGAGACTGAATACGATGACGGTACTGATATATTTGTGGCACGACAACAATGACAGTTATAATAATAACAATGGTTACAGTAACGAAAATGATGATATAATGACTTTTGATGGCGTTAAAGGGTATTAATGGTGATATTGAGTACAATTGTGGGAGATTTTTTTAGTTAGTTATACGACGCTGTATCAACTACTATGTTATTTAGCGTCAATGCGATTGGTCATAGCGAGATGGAATTTGGCGAGATGTGTCCAAGGATTCGTAATAAATTACCTGATATTTGCCTTACGAATGAGGAAAACCTTGGAAAAAAACCAGCAGGTAATTATTCCAAGCGGGAATCGAACCCACGCCCGAGCGCTACTCCGGGTCAGCAGACAGGCACCTTAGCCGACTGAGCTGCGCCGGTTGCCACTGGAAGATTACAGTTGTATCTTTGCAATTGTAAAAAAATCGATGTTGGATGGATCGAAGAAATAATCGTCGGTACTGCACAGGAGCCATGTATTAGGTCTACTGCACAGTATATCACTTTGAAAGAAGGCATTTCTATGATAGTTATTAATTAACTGGAAGGCAGACGTAAAAGCCTAATAAACGTTTGTTGGCAAAAAAAAGTTGCCTTGGTTTTTTTTTTCCTTGCCCGTTTGTCAATTAATGCCAGCTAATTTAAGTAAAACCTGCCAGACTTGCCTCTACTCTGATATCCTTTTCACAAGTCGGAGATCAAATAAATAAATCACGCCCACCGATCCACATACAGACATCCTTGTTTGGAGTGCATGAAGGATGCTACACTGCTCCGATGCAATAATATCCACCATTAGCATTTAAAGATGCTGTAGAGAATTTTAAGGTCGAATTATAATCATTATCATTATCCAGTTTATGCCAAACATGGGCAGCGCGATGAAGAGGTTAGAAGGGCGAGCTGCATGGCTGTCGGGCATTGTTCTCAAAGAAAAGCGAGCAAGAAGCCGGCCACAAACATGTTCTGCTAATGTAACACTTCTCTTCTCCGTCGCAATGACTGCTACAAAGGTGATAACTATATTAAACTAATATTTCAACCCAAATTCTAAAAGTCACGATGTAAATATTAAAAGTAACTTTACCGTAGTGTGTAATGTAGGCCTATATGTGAGAAAGAGCATGAAAACCTGACACTGGCAACTGTGATTAAATTCCCTTCAAACTACTCTCACTAGGATGAATTTTAAATAAGCTAATGTCCATATACTTGTAAAATGTATGTGGCACAGATAACAGTTACGTGGATTACGGCTTTTGTGAACATCGATGAGACACTGCACATAAACCTCCAAATTAATTTCTAAGTATGAAGAATTCTGTCGCCGTTGATATCTATTACATTAAAAAATGTCTAAAAAAGTTTTCCGGTGTCAACTGAGATTCTGTTTTGCAATTGTGTTACATTTCTATAATGAAGAAAATCTATGCTCCCTTTCACATATATAAATAGTAAAGATATTCCTGAAGCTTGTAATAGAAAAAGGAGCATCTTCTGCGGACCTCTAAGAAAGAGACTAGTGAAGTGCTTTGTACTGTATGGAGCAGAAACTTACATTACGATGAAGTGAACACAAATGATGAAAATCATTTAAAATTTGGATATGAAGAAAATGGACATAAATAATAAGAAATGAAACTGTGTCTGGAAGAATTGATGAAACGGAATGACGCTTGAACTGAGCAGGAAGAAGAAAAGAAATTGAATGGACCACTGGCTAAGAAGAAACTGTCGACTGGAAGGAATTATGAAAGGGGGAGAAGGATTTGGGGTAGAAGATTTCATATCATAGGTAGCATTAATATATATGGATCGTATGCGAAGAAAGACGGAAAATGTGGAAGATTGGAGAGTACTGGGTTGCAGTGAAAGACCTGTCCTTGTGCAGAAATCTAACTAATGAGTCCAAAGATATAAGCCTGTGGAGTGCATAGATTGTTGTGGTGCCGTCAATCATTTTCTATCTTTAATTTAACGCTTTGCCCAATTGAAAAACATGCATTTGTAGAATCTTGAAATACTGAAACGGTTGGCATGATAGTATAGTGTATATGAATACCAGTGCAACAAAATTTACGTAAGCTAATGTTGTTCGGAAATAGAGTATAAGTTATTTATTACATGAATGATACAAAGTGGTAATCCACTCAAACCACCAACATTTAAATAATTAATGATAGCAAAGAAAAATAAAACTAAAAAATCTGGTAGTGACACAGTTTCCGCGCCATGACATACACAAGCGATAAGGAATGAACTCTGTTTCGAGTCATGAAATTTTAGTCAGTGTATCGGACCGGTGCCCTACCAGCATCGTGATGAATTTGGAGAGTTACAGTGAGTACCAATCTGGTTACACAAGCAAGATGTAAGGCTGGAAGGGTTACTCATGCTTAACCACACGTTACCGCTTATTGGTAGGATGATCATTAATCTCTGCTAAAGCACTTAAATATTAGGCCAGTAGTTGGCTAGTAGGCTTTGATTTCTGCGGACTATTATCCAACGGATTAAGATTATTAATAGCATTGATACATTTTGTTATTTGTTTCTATGGAAAATAAATTGCAATGGCAACTCAACTGCGAGTCCAAGGTGTCGTTTAGCCTATGAAAATAAAAGCATTTTCGTTCAAAGGAATTACCTACCAGTGCACCAAGTTGACAAAAAAGTTAAGGCATGGTTGGTGTAGTTTCTAGTGACCGCAAGTGTACTCAATTTGGATGAGCACATAAAAGGATTCTGAAGACAAAGTGGAAAAAATCTGTTCGGTATTTAAGAAAAGTCCAGACAAATCCATTCGTCAAGCATCAAGACAATTTAACATACTTCCAACAACAGTTCTACAGAAGTAATTTCATTTGTATCCATACAAAGTGCAGATTATTTAAGAACTGAAAAGACATGAAAATTCACGTCGACAAGAATTTGCTACGAAGTGTTGCGTTGTATCGACACCAATCTTGCTATCTTTTTTCTCAAACATCCTGTTCTCTGACGAGACCGTATTCAACCATTGTAATATTGGGACTTTGTTTTCAGGCTGGGCGTGTGGATGTTTTAATCATCCTCTGGATAGCGCGAATTGGAACGTCTGGTGTGGTCTGACCAAAAGCGGGACTGTGACGCCATTCTTCTGTGAAGCAACAGTAATTGGCACCGTGTACCTCGACATGCTGGAGCATTTTGTTCCCTAGTATCTAACATGTATTAAATCCTGAACAGATGGAAAAACTATTTTGGACAATTACTAAATATAACTAGGCCAAATAGAAATGATCGGGATGAAATTGAAATACAAACTGCTGAGCCATTTATACCCGAACCCACACTTTCTGAAGTCGAAATTGCGATAGAAAATCTGAAAAATTATAAGTCTCCAGGTATCGATAAAATTCCATCAGAATTAATACAAAAGGGTGGAAGCTCATTATCTAACGAAATTTATAAGCTTATACTTGCTATTTGGGAAAAGGAAATTGTACCAGAACAATGGAAGGAGTCCATAATCGTACCTATCTTTAAGAAGGGGGACAAGACTAACTGTAGTAACTTTCGAGGAATATCACTTCTTTTGACGTCGTACAAAATTTTGTCGAATATTCTTTTGAGAAGATTAACTCCATATGTAGATGAAATTATTGGGGATCATCAGTGTGGTTTTAGGCGTAATGGATCAACTATTGACCAGATATATTGTATTCGACAGATAATGGAGAAACAATGGGAGTATAAGGGTACAGTGCATCAATTATTCACAGATTTCAAAAAGGCATATGACTCGGTTAAGAGAGAAGTTTTACATGATATACTTATTGAATTTTGTATTGCCAAGAAACTAGTTAGGTTAATTAAAATGTGTCTCAATGAAACGTACAGCAGAGTTCGTATAGGTCAGTTTCTGTCAGATGCGTTTCCAATTCACTGTGGGCCAAAGCAAGGAGATGCACTATCACCTTTATTTTTTAACTTTGCTCTAGAGTATGCCATTAGGAAAGTCCAGGATAACAGAGAGGGTTTGGAATTGAACGGGTTACATCAGCTGCTTGTCTATGCGAATGACGTGAATATGTTAGGAGAAAATCCACAAACGATTAGGGAAATCACGGGAATTTTAATGGAAGCAAGTAAAGAGATAGGTTTGGAAGTAAATCCCGAAAATACAAAGTATATGATTATGTCTCGTGACCTGGATATTGTACGAAATGGAAATATAAAAATTGGAAATTTATCTTTTGAAGAGGTGGAGAAGTTCAAATATCTTGGAGCAACAGTAACAAATATAAATGATACTCGGGAGGAAATTAAACACAGATTAAGTATGGGAAATGCCTGTTATTATTCGGTTGAGAAGCTTTTATCATCCAGTCTGGTGTCAAAAAATCTGAAATTTAGAATTTATGAAACAGTTATATTACCGGTTGTTCTATATGGTTGTGAAACTTGGACTCTCACTTTGAGAGAGGAACATAGGTTAAGGGTTTTTGAGAGTAAGGTGCTTAGGAAAATATTTGGGGCTAAGAGGGATGAAGTTACAGAAGAATAGAGAAAGTTACACAACACAGAACTGCACGCATTGTATTCTTCACCTGACATAATTAAGAACATTAAATCCTGACGTTTGAGATGGGCAGGGCATGTAGCACGTATGGATGAATCCAGAAATGCATATAGAGTGTTAGTTGGGAGGTCGGAGGGAAAAAGACCTTTAGGGAGGCCGAGACGTAGATGGGAAGATAATATTAAAATGGATTTGAGGGAGGTAGGATATGATGATAGAAAATGGATTAATCTAGCTCAGGATAGGGACCAATGGCGAGCTTATGTGAGGGCGGCAATGAACCTCCGTTTTTCTTTAAAGCCAGTAAGTAAGTAAGTAAGTAAGTAAGTAACTAAGTAAGTAAGTGAGTAAGTGTCTAACATGTAGGCCAAAGTATTATTTAAACATGATGGGGTTACCTAACATTGGATTTTGCAGCTTCGGGAGTCTTTCAGCAACATACAGTATTATTCTAGGTCTTGTTCGAATTCAACGTTGCTACCATACACCCAATATACAAAATAATTCGTGTAGATAAGTTCCTAACTTAAAATTGTTGAATGAAGATTTTTTCGATTTTGAGGTATATTTCCCTAACTATATTGTATTTTTGTAGAGATATACATATCTATTATATTACTAAGATATAGGCCTACTAATTTAGATATAACTGACTTGAACATGATATAATGGAGATTACATACACTCAATACTTATTACACTACGAAACGTAGACCTACTGGAAAAACATGACTTCAGAACCACTCAGAGTGAGTTTACAAAGGCATGTTTAATGATTTTAGGTCGAAAACCTTAAAAAAATGACACACGGATAAATATTGTAAAGTAAAAGTGATCTACGCAGCAGACAAAATATTTGTTTGAAAAAAATTGCGTAAAATGTTGCTTTCTACTATCACTTGAACTAGCTAAATCACACCATACTCTGCAGCAGAGTCAGGAATATATAACTTGATAGGTATACAGGGTTGTTTCTGATATCTGATAACGAATTTGAATGACGTCATGTACGTCAGGAATCACACCGACACACAGTGGTCTAAAATCCATATTTAGGAGGACAAATGCAGAAAAATGACATGTAAAAAAATGAAATTAAACCCTTAAATTATTTTTCCTACATAACTGAGTAACACTCAATTGATTATCTTAATCAGCGGAGGTGGCTGCATCGCGAGATAAGAAGCCGGTAACATGCCGCATTTCGCCACCCAGCATTCTTACTCAGCAAGCGCCGCGAGTCTGCCGTTTTCCTTGTGCTGTAACTCTGTTGTAAGTGGTCGATTCCATTCATATTTGGCATCAACATGTCAAGTAGTTCTTTAGGTATGTAACACTGTTTGTTTTTGTTACATGTAATGTTATTATAGTATGTAAAATTAGCATGAATTGACACGGGACAAAATATAAATATAACCATTGAGTGCAGACTTTGCTAAGGTAGAGAAAAAAAAAACCCCTTTGGTTCGTCCAAAAAATGATTTTTTTTCACTTCCTCCACTATATACCTCTTTTTAAATCTAGTCTTAAGGTGCGCAGATTTGCGGAAGTAATAATTTATGAGCACTATTCTTTCGAGGTGCAGTAGTGCAATTTTTCTCGGTTGCAGTTATTTCAACATCTGTGAACCGAATCTGCTTCCGCAGTATAATTCAGGGAATTCAAGATGACAGCTTGCTAATTATGTACCAAATAAGCTTCCCGAGTGTCCAAAAGGTGCAATAATACCTAAAATGTTACATATTCCCCTCCACAAGATTTTGTCTCAATGCATCCCCCCTAAGGGGCACTTCTGCTTATACCAACGTAAACAGGGTTTGTACACAAAACAAATGTACTAAGTGTAACTACTGTATACAATTTCATAAAAATCTGTTAGATAGGACAAAAGTTATTAATTTTGTCTAATTGCGCCCCCCTATAAGGGGTAGTTACACTTAGACCAACGTAATGAGAGCTTGTATACAAAAAATACATGCTACCTGTAATTACTTTGTAAAATTTCATAAAGATCTGTTAAATAGGAGAAAAGTTACTAATTTTGTCTAATTGTGCCCCCTATAAGGGGTAGTTCTCCTTATACCAACTTAATCAGAGCTTGTATACAAAACATATATGTTCCTTGTAACTGTTTTGTAAAATTTCATACAAATCTATCAAATAGGAGAAAAGTTACTAATTTTGTTTAATTGCGCCCCCCTATAAGGGGTAGTTCCCCTTATACCAACGTAACGAGAGCTTGTATACAAAACATACATACTACCTGTAACTACTTCGTAAAATTTCATAAAAATCTGTTAAATAGGAGAAAAGTTACTAATTTTGTCTAATTGCGCCCCCTATAAGGGGTAGTTCCCCTTATACGAACGTAATCAGAGCTTGTATACAAAACATATATGCTACTTGTAACTGCTTTGTAAAATTTCATAAAAATCTGTTAAATAGGAGAAAAGTTACTGATTTTGTCTAATTGCGCCCCCCTATAAGGGATGGTTTCCCTTACACCAACGTAACGAGAGCTTGTGTACAAAACATACATGCTACCTGTAACTACTTCGTAAAATTTCATAAAAATCTGTTAAATAGGAGAAAAGTTACTAATTTTGTCTAATTGCGCACCCTATAAGGGGTAGTTCCCCTTATACGAACGTAATCAGAGCTTGTATACAAAACATATATGCTACTTGTAACTGCTTTGTAAAATTTCATAAAAATCTGTTAAATAGGAGAAAAGTTACTGATTTTGTCTAATTGCGCCCCCCCCCCTATAAGGGATGGTTCCCCTTATACCAACGTAACGAGACTTGTATACAAAACATATATGCTACCTGTAACTGCTGTGTAAAATTTCATAAAAATCTGTTAAATAAGAGAAAAGTTATTAATTTTGTCTAATTGCGCCCCCTATTAGGGGTAGTTCCCCTTATACTAACGTAATCAGAGCTTGTATACAAAATATATATGCTACTTGTAACTGTTTTGTAAAATTTCATAAAAATCTGTCAGACAGGAGAAAAGTTTCTAATTTTGTCTAAATGCGCCCCCCCCTATAAGGGGTAGATCCCCTTATACCGACGTAACGAGAGCTTGCATACAAAACATATATGCTACCTGTAACTACTGTGTAAAATTTCATAAAAATCTGTTAGGTAGCTGAAAAGGTATTAATATGTCCCGCTAAATTTGCATTCTAGACCACTGTGCGATAGCTGAATTGCGGCGAGAGATGACAGATCAGTAGTGAGTGATTTCATAATCAGAGTGCACGGTGTATCACAGTAACAGTGCCCAAGAAAATCGAGCCTTTTTGGGAAGAGTACATAACAACTCTTTCCGATGCCAAGTACAGTTACGTGAAAATCATAGGAGCCTGCAAAAAACTTGCTTTCGTTATTTCCAAGAAAAGTATCTTATGTGTACCTAATAAGAGTGGCTAAGCTCGGAAGGGATTAATTCCAGAGTGGAAAAAGCAAGCAAATCCACCCTCCCGTCACAAGTCGCCGCACCCCACGAGATGATACAAATTAATTCCAATGGATCTTTACCAATCTTATTAAGTACATAGAAGATCCCTTCTTGGAAATAACGAAACCTCGTTTATTGCAGGCTTCTTTTATTTTCACTTAGCTGTAGAGTAAAGGTTGCCTATATCGCACCACTTTAGCATTTATAATTTTTATTGAACAATTCAGTTTTTATTTTCTGCATTATTTTACAGAGATACATTCCCAGAACATTTACCTTTCATGTAAAAAATAATCCTTGAATTTGATTTAATATATTTTTAATTAAAATGACATTTTCGAAACACATGTCAGTGGTGCCATTTAGGAAACTAATTTCCTAAATAGCACCTTCGGTTTCTTAAATCGCACCTCTTTATTTGCCGGGAACGGGATGAAGGAAACCTTTTAATATTGAACATATTGAAGAATATTTGAATGAATAATGTAATAAATGCAAATTGCAAGTTTATTGAAATTAATGAAAGAGAGTAACGCATCTTCAAATGAAATTGAAAAAATAGAGCGTAAATTACGTAACATTTAAACTTTCTGAATGCGTTTTTTATTGCTACACATTTTCCACGTGCTTCACCAGGCAGTTCAGACTGTAAACTGCGTCACCTTTTCTCCACGATTATCTCGAAACCACCTAAGAACTGCTTCATGATATAGCTGTCTGAAATAATTTGAAGATAGAAACATCTAAAGACTGGGCCTATGAGTGTGATGACGAGGAAGCTGAAACAGGAGCATGCCATTTTCCCGAGATAATCTAGCTTCTAAATTTTTGGAATGAGTCGTATAGGTGGACATATAGAAGCAGCACTTTTTTCTATGGCAGGTTTGAGTGGCAAATAAAATGTTTGAGCTATTCGACAAATTGTTCACTGTTAATGTAACCTGACTCAAAGCAAATAAATAACTATCCTGGAGGAGCACCAGCTGATAATGAAGGATGCACTGTTTGACGTTTGAAAATTATCACAGGTGGCACAAAATACCTGGTGCGCTTGTACAACATACACTTGTTGTATTAACGCCCTTTTCACCACTTGATATTGCACCCTCCTGATGCATTTCTCGTTCAGTTAAAATTTTTGTGGCCTTCTGTTGTACGGTTAGAATTGCTACAGTTGTTCATATCGCACCGGTGCGAATTAGGCACCAACAAAGTGGTGCGAATTGAGAAACTACGTCATAAGTGATTATTTCCTTCATTCTAGCCTATAATCACCACATGTTCGAAAATCCTACTTAGTTAAATGTTCTTTAATATCTCTTTAAGCGAATAACATCTTAAGATTATGGATTCCTTTGCATACAAATCCGTTATTTAGTTACAAAATGTTAGCTAAATATACATCCACCTAAGCGATTATATTAGATACACTATCACCACGCTGCAGACACAAAGAATTGGCAGAAATCAAGTGACATGGTGGAAGTTCATATGGTAGATTGTAACAATACCACTAGATGCCACACTACTACAGTGACTTGTTTTAAACTAGCAGTGGTGCGATTTAGGAAGCTGTGCGATTTATGCTACTCTACCCTACTTGGCATCGGTAAGGGTTGTTATGTACCCTTCCCAAAAAGGTTCATTTTTCTTGGGAATTTCTGCTGTGAGTCGCCGTGTACTCTGACTATGAGATCACTCACTACTGGTCTGTCACCTCGCGCCACAGTTCAGCTGTCGTGTGATTCCTGGCGCACATGTCATTCAAATTGGTTATCAGAGATGGGAAAAAACCCTGTAATTAGTGTAATTCAACAAGTTCTGTATGTACAGTGCATGAAAGAACAGTGTCAACCAGACTGAAACTGACTCAGACTCTCCTTTGATAAGCAAGTTAAAGCCTGTCACACGAATTAAGCAGGCGGAACGTTTTGTTTGTTCCAAGAAGGGAGATACAGCTCCGTAGCAAACAACTCAAAGTTGGGGAAAATGGATTTTCTATGGCAATGTATAGATTATCTATTAAGATTTTATATTCTTGGTACCAGTTACGTATATTTTACAGCTTATTTATTATTTTTAAAATAATTCGAAACTTGAAATCTCAATTACAGATTTAAAAATGTATACCTACAATTCATTATATACACTAATAAAATACAGTTATTATATTAATGTATAGACACAATAATAAATTATATCAGACTCTGTAAAATATTGAGCTTTGTTATTTAAAGTAAAATAAACTACTTTTTAGATGAAGTGTGATGCTGGGAAGCTCCTAATGTGAATAGAAAAACGTTCTGCTACTTACAATTTTAAACTTAAAGGTCACAGCGACTGTGTGTTTGATAATGACTTGTTTGCTGCAGTGTGTATTGAAGATGTTTGAAGTAGCAACAAACGTTTTGTTCAAAGCAGTCTGAAACAGTTTTCCGCAGTGTGGACCTACCCTTAACCTTGTGTTGTGTTTTCGTTGAACACTTTTGAGGAATTTTCTACTCTACTCGCTAGCAGATATCCATTACAATAAGAAAGGCCGGAAACATAACTTTCATACTTGGTCTACAGACACTTATTCCAACATCCTGACCAAAAACTAACGAAATGGAGGTTTCAAGTGAATTTCTGAAGTAGTATTGGTCTTTCATGAGCTGTCGTGCCTCGGATTACTATTTACTGTTAATTAGTATCATTTCCCACTTAGTGTGTATTTGGCCTTCAACAGTAGCTGTGTAGCTTATGTAAGTTTTACTTTCTAATTTTAATTTTTCTTGTACTGTATTCAGATGAGAGATACATCCCATATGACGGATAGGGAACGCCATCACCGGATTTTTCGGAAGGAAGGTGGGAAATAATATACCACCTTCGGACCAGTAGGTGGGGCAGCTGGTGACTTTGGAAACTATCCATAGAGGAGTTAATTTCCATTCCTCCAAGTTCAGAGTTGAGATTATAGGCCTGTTATCCATACATGTAAAATGTTTTGCAAGAAAAAATTCCTCAACAGTTGCTTCAGATAAGTATAGTCGACAATAACGACTTAGCATATGAAAATGAGTGCTGTATATCGGAACGTTAAACTTGTAGAAAATTAATGGAAAAGCAAGTGAAACATTTGAAGAATTTAACAAACATAAATGTACATTAAAGAAATGGAAAAAAATTAAAAGGAAATCAACGACATGGACATTATTTATATTTCTACAGCGGTATTAATAGATCAAAAGAGCCATCAGAAACTGAGATTAACGTCCAAAAATATTTTATATCTGGATTTATCCATTACAGCTGTGTATGTTCCAAAATAATATAACACCAATGATAAAGATGAATTTATGTCAGAACTTTCAAACAACCTAATGAATATTATCGATAAAAAATATTATTATAATTGAGGATATTAATGCAAGACTACGCCTTTTTCAGTTGTATTTAAAAAAATATCAATTTAATTCAGAAATTATCAATTGTATTTCAGATCAGTCAATTCAATTTCAGATAGTATCAATTGTATTTCAGAAAACATCATTTGCATTTCAGAAGTTGGTGGTGACTGTGCTCGTGCAGTACAACATAGTACAATTCATCATGCTGCAACTTTATAGCTACGGAGAATATGCCTGTCGGACGCTAAAATGCAATAAAGTTGAGGATTTTTTAAATCTATTTTTCATTCTTTTTAAATATATGTTAAAATCTCAAGTAGGCCTACATTTGTTATTATGTGAAATAAAAGTTACTACCTGTATGTAATCTTAAATGTTTTGCTTATTTTCTTAAATTAAATTGACTATGTACTCGTACAGTACTGTACAGTAATACATATGTGTCAAATGATATTGTTCGTATGTACGTAATAATTCTATAAATAACTTTGGAAATTATTATTGCATTAAGAAGTACAGTACATTACAGTACAGTACAGTATGTATTTTCTAAAATCCTTATATCAAACCTAGCATACTTCATAAGAATAAAATAAAACAAAAAAGTAAATATACAAAATCTGAAATACATTTGATGCCATCTGAAATACAATTAACAGATCTGAAATACATTTGATACCATCTGAAATACAATTGACTAATCTCAAACACAATTGATACTATCTGAAATTGAATTGACTAATCTGAAATAAATTTGATAATTTCTAAAATTAAATTGATATTTTCTGAATTGCAACTGGAAAAGGTGTAGTATATACGACACAAGACCTTGCGGTCGGGAAATTTACACAACATACACTACAAAGTAGTGGAAATGGTGAAAAGTAATTGGTTTTATGTAGGACATATTAGCTGAACATGTTTTTTTTTTTTTTTAGAATTCTGACTGAAATAAATACATTTGAACACAGCCAACTAAGATTTTGATACCTACCCTAGAGTATATGACACTCAAACAAGAAACAATTAGAAATAATGGATTGTGCGTGGTTATAGAGAGTTCCTGAGTTTCTAATCAAGGCCCAACTTATTTTAAGCATAGGCTTATTTTAAGTATGGATTGGATTGGATGAACACATGGATGGATGGATGGATGGATGGATGGATTTCATTTTATTGGGTTATTTTACGACGCTGTATCAAAATCTAGGTTATTTAGCGTCTGAATGAAATGGTGTTAATTCCGGTGAAATGAGTCCGGGGTCCAGCATCGAAAGTTACCCAGCATTTGCTCGTATTGGGTTGAGGGAAAACCCCGGAAAAAACCTCAAACAGGTAACTTTCCCCGACCGAGATTCGAACCCGGGCCACCTGGCCAGACGCGCTGACGTTTACTCCAGAGGTGTGGACGGATGGATGGATTGTATGAATACATGGATGGATGAATTACATTAAGTAGACTAGATTGTACATGTGGATTACATTAGATTAGATTAAATGATATAGGTGGATAGATTATAGGCCTATAGAAAGACGGTATACAGAAGCGAGTATGCAGGCGGTATAGACGAACGGACGGACGGACGGACAAACAGACAGACAGACTGACAGACAAACAGACAGATGCAATCTATCTGATGTAGGCCTATCTCAACCAGCTTTGTTGCTTACAACTTCGTATCTCCTATTGCAACATATGAACATAAACACATGCCCTAGGCGGGATACGAACTAACATAGGTCACAACTGTGTGCAGAAGCGTGTAAGCGTGTGATTGACTTCTTGGAAGATTATCTGCTGTTGTAACTCTCGAGAGTAGAGCTAATACTCGTATTTCGTAAGTTACTACATCCAAACCATTTCAATTTTAAATGACATATTCCGAAGCAGACGAATCCTATTTATTGCGACGAGAATCATTCAAATGGGTATGTGTAACAATACTTCACTTAATCGTGGTTATTACTCAACTGAATGGACCTGTAGATTCAGATCACGATACAAGAGAGACATTCCAGCTAGAGCAAGTCCACGTCGTGGATAGCAGTGGAAAGTGACCAGACCGGCGCATCTCCAACAATGACCTAGATAACGTGACGCGAGATCACAACACTTCATCAGTCTTGCCTCGAGATCAGCACAGACTCTGCTAGTACATCTGCGGAAAGAAATATGAAACATCACTTTGTTCTTTCGTCCAGCAGACTAAAGTGCAATGTGTAATACTAATTGTTATTTATGAATTTTTATACATTAAATGGTTATACATAATTTAGCGTAATGATATATTCAAGGGGTCAATTAGGTGCAAAAGAAACATCCTTTGCCTATTCGTGTGAACCAGGCGCTGTCCGAAGTGGATTTAAAGAAAACACTCTATAGGGGATTAGTAATTTTTTGTGTCGAAGAGTGTACATTGCAAATAATCCCCGTATTCATTCCAATTTACATTCGGTTGACTGCAAAAAATTACACACTATGTGACATACACATTTTAAACTATAAACTTCAAAATGTATATTACAATATACGAAAAAAATTGGAAATAATGTCCTATTAAGAAACAAACTACTAGAAAACAAATCCATCAAATTACTAATCGATATTCTTCAAATGTAATTGTTTGAAATCGGGAATAATATCCGGATTTTTATAATAGGTAGAAGGAAGAAGAAATAAATTATTGCAATGTAATTAACAAGTAATGATTTGATTTTACTGTACAAAACGAAAAGTAAAACCGTCATACGGCATGAGAAACATTACCTTCCAAGAAACTGTAAAACAGCGGTGCAAATAACCCTTTGTCATACCTCGGAAGCCGTTAGCAAACGGTCATTGTACCTTTTTCCTAGAAATACCGAACATTCCTTAAGGGATTAACGACAGAGATGGACATTCAACTTGAATACGGTACCACTTAACAACTTTGCCAAACATCATTTTAACTTCTGGTACTGTAACGAATTTCTTGGAATTTATTTACGTTACAGTAATGTAATAAAATACTAAATTGTAAATTTTGAAAATACAGTATGATCTTTTAAAAGGGGTGAAATTAAGAAAATGGCTATTTAATCACTCTTCGATGGTCGGGGAGAAAGGTGTTCTCTTAAAAGGGGTGTGATTTACATTGGTTTTATGAATGTATTTAATTCGGGTCTTTAAAAAAAATCGGTATTTAGGAGGAGTGGTCTTTCAGACAGGTTTTACTGTACTAGTTGCCGAAAAACGCCCTGGTTTCTAGGGTTTCTCTCTTTGGCATACAGGCCTACAGCCTTTTTTTATGACCATTCTTCAACTTACACGCTTTCTTTTGTAAGCGTTACAAGAATACTGTATTAGGCTATTTCCTTATATTGATCACATCTAAACCTCTTGCGTTATTATTTCAAAGCTAGAAATGTTAAAATATTGTAAGGTACAAGATTTGTGCTACGAGGTGCGTTTGAAAAGTTAGTGGCCTGACACAGAAATGGCATTGAAAAAGTGTCAACAGTGCCGCCATTTTACATTAGCTAAAGCACCAAAAATTAAAAAATTTCTGTTGCCTACATTTTGTGCAGTTTAACTTTGAAGTTAGTACGCCGAGGAGATTGACAAACCTGGAAAATGTCGAGCTTCGTGCTGTTATTAAATATTTCTTAAAACAGAGGAATGAGTCCAACAGGAATTAAAGCAGACATGGATGCTAGAGTGGGGGAATTCGCTCCAACTATCTTGAGTGTGAAAAAATGAACGGCACTATTTCAACATGATCGAAAGAGTGTGGAAGACGACCCCCCCCCCCCGCAGTGGACGTTCAGTAACCGGAGAAATGAATAAATCGTAAAAAAATCCACGATATGGTGCTGAATGACCGTCAACTGAAAGTGCGGGAAATCAGCGAGATTGTGTATATTTCAACTGAACGGTTGCGCTACTTCTTAGTCAATATCTTAGGCATGTCCAAAGTCTCCGCAAGTGGGTTTCAAGTTTGTTAACACCGGAAAAAAAGCACGTCCTATGTCAAATTTCAACAAAAGCTGTTTAATTGACTGTTAAAGTAATGACGTCCGTTTTCTGGGATTATAGGGGGATAATAATGATTGACTATCTAGCAAAGGTTCTGTCGGTTAAGGCACTTGCCTGCCAGTCTGAAGTTGCGCTCGGGCGCGGGTTCGATCCCCGCTTAGGCTGATTACCTGGTTGGTTTTTTTCCGAGGTTTTTCCCCAACCGTAAGGTGAATGCCAGTAATCTATTGCGAATCCTCGGCCTCATCTCGCCAAATACTATCTCGCTATCACCAATATCATCGACGCTAAATAACCTCGTAGTTGATACAGCGTCGTTAAAAGACCAACTCTAGCAAAGGGGAGAAAAATATCTCCTGTAGCAACTGGAAGAGAAAATTCGTGAGAAGTGACCATGTATGCTCAAGAAGAACTGTTTCATCACGGCTATGCACTTGCTCACACGTTTGCTATCGCGGTAGCTAAACTACACGAACTACGGTTCGAATTGTTGTCGCTCCCCCGCCATACTCACCACATCTCGCACTCCAGACTTATTTCTGTTCCCAAAGCTCAAACCTCATTGGTCAGAGGAAAATTTTTCGTAAAATGTGAGGTTATCGCAGAAGGCTTTGTTGCAGATCTCGAGGAATCTATGTACAAGGAGAGTATAGCAGCTTTACAGCTCCGGTGGACCAAGTGTGTGAATCTCAGGGGAGATTATGTCGAGAAATAAAGATTATTTTAGAATAATCCTAGTTTAATTTCTGTGTCTGGCTATGAAATTTTCTAACAACCCTCGTATATGGCAGAAATTGTAAAGGCTTTTCGTAAATTTTGATTGAGCACTCTTACTACTACTCCTGTCTCATGTGGCCTTGCATTATCTTAAAACAGAATCTAATTTTCCCGGATACAATTCTACCTTTTCTTTCTCAGTGCGATTTTCCATTTTTTTCTAAAGTGAATAGTTCAATACTTTCCAATACGTTTTCGTTCTAAGAGTATCTAGTGCTGCAAGACGAAGTGTAAGGCCTAGCATCAGGATGGTTTTAACATAGGCTAGACATTTGTTGCGAATTTTTGTGGGTAGAGAATAATCCGAGTGTTTCCATTGCTGGTAAAATTCATGTTCTGGGAATAATAAAGTTAATTACTTACTTTTACTTTTACTTTTGAGGGCCTCTCCACTTTTCAGTGGTTACCCTTTATTCCCATTTTCCATCTGCGTCTGTCATTCCAATCCTGCTCATTTAGTCCCCTATCATTCATCATCCTCAATATTCCAGCCCTCCATGAATTTCTAGGCCTTCCTCGTTTCCTTCTACCAGCTGGAGACCACTGAAGTAGCACGTTTGGCCACCTCCACTCATCCATCCTCCTTACATGACCATACCACTGAAGTTGTCTATTCTCAATTCTTGCAATCACCGATTCTTCCATGTTCATTATCCTTCTAACATCCTCGTTTCTTCTCTTTTCCAGTCTGGATATTCTAGCACCTCTCCTTATGCCAATAAATAAAGTTCATTTTAGTAGTAAAATATCGCTGCAATCGAAAAGTATTGGGAATAAATTTGAATAAGGAACAAAAAAAAAAAAATGTCCTTCCCAGGCAGGATTCGAACCACGAAAGGCTTAGTTATCAGTCTATCGTGCTCTGGAGTGAACAAGGCTCTGAAATCAGCTACAAGGATAGGTCAGGTTTTTTTGCCACTACTGTACACCATGTTGACAGCTCTGGACTGATCTGTTTCTGAGCTTCAGTCGCTGCAATATTTTCTTTACTTGGTTATTTAACGACGATATATCGACTACTGGGTTATTTAGCGACGTTGGGATTGGTGATAGTGAAATAGTGTTTGGCGAGATGATGTTGAGGATTCGCCATAGATTACCTGACATTCACTAAGGCACTTACCAATCCAGACTTACTCTTGGGCGCGTGTTCGATTCTCGCTTGGACTGATTACCTGGTTTGGGTGTTTTCCAACTTTAAGGCAATTCTTGCTATGAGCTACAGCGCACGCATTAAATTGGTTTCACGATATGAAGGTCTGTTATATAGGTAGATTGAGATCTCTCTGTCTAGTCTAGAGAAAAATTTTCGGATTTAATCGATCATACTTGGGACTTTGAAATAGCCATAAAATTAATGTTACATTTTTGTGGAGTTTAGTCAGAATCTCTTCATATGTAGAAGACTTAAGGAACATCACAGACGCACACAAAGAAAATGTTTATAAAAAGATGTTTTCTTTCTAGAAAACCAGTCAGGAAAGTAATATTTAGGATAATTTGTAAGGAATATACAGTATCTATAAGAAAATGTTAATTTCTGTAATGGCAACTCCTTTTCGGTAGTAGGCACACCTTCACGTTTACTCCCTGAAGCGGGTCAGCGCAATTTGGTTGGATTTACATACACATGTTTCAACCATTAAATTTCTACCTACATCAGCTTCGCTGAGCACAACTTTTTCCATTGAAATTCTCTGATGTCAGTCAATAGCATATCCGCAGGCTAGCCTATTATTCGAAAGGTCCTCATTTAAATTCTCGAGGCAATTTATATTGTTTAAGGAATTTCAAAGATTTTCATTTCTCTCCAAGTCAATGTTAACATCTTAATTTTATATTCGCTAACTCTGTTTCTTTTCGAGAATACATAATTATCATATTACTTTATGGAAGCTAACGCCATCAATCAATTCAACTGATACAATAGCTTCTTAAATAGGGAACTGAATTATAGGCTAATTGAAAATATGGGTAGGCAGTCTGAATTTTACTGCCATCCCGATTATATTATTTTTATTACTCTAGCGTAATTATTGTCGTAATCAGAACATAATTTTCTTATTTCCATTATCATTGTCGTTATTTTACTAATCTCATTATACTTTTCGTCATCGCCGTCATAATATTCAAGCTACTCGTTACAAGTTCCACATTCCTCTTCATCATAATTTTAGCACTCTCGAAACCATGATTTTCGTCACCATTTTCATGACAATTTTCACCATCTTCATAATTAATTTAGACCATTCTAATCATAATAAATTTCTAAATCCCGTATATTCAAAATAGTCTTCATAATTTTCGTCACACTCATCATCAAAATTGTCTTCGTTATAGTCACTTTGATCATCGCCATAATCATTTTTATTTTGTAGTTGTTGGCTATTGACGGGAATCTGAAACGATTATTGGCCCTATAACAATTAGCCTCCAATGATCTCTGTTATTGGATTTATTTACATTGTAACCCAGTAGCTGAGTGTCGATTGTCAGTTGATTATACCATCGCAGTCGATGTCATCCTAGAGGAGGCCTGATCGTTAATAGCTCCATTGAGGTAATGCAGACTTAACTCCCCACACTACATTCCCCGGCAGAGATAGTTACAATATATTTCGGACCGATACGAGTAGACATGAAGGCAAGCATTGCTGAGTGACGGATTGTATAAGGCATGCATAATAGCTTTCAGCTCTCGCTGATCGCCTAAAATCCATCACTGATGAACATTGTTTTACTATGTGTTCGTTTCTAAAGCGGTGAAGCGGAAAGGACATGGACGAGGGGGGGGGATCTCCTTTCCTTTTTCCTTCCCTTTTATGTCCAGGCTGTTCTAGAGATTTCTGGACGTCTCTCTAAAACTCTTCTGATTAAGGCACTTCTTTCACTCCGGTTCACTTGGCCAATCCAATGTAACTTCTGTTTTTAATAAAAGTCACAACATCGGCTTAATGAAAAAAAAGACTACTAATTCCTCTGCTTTTCTGGATTCTCCAAACACCACGCTAATTTAATAAACCCAAGAATAGTCTCAAAACTTTGTTTTCAAATGTATACGACATAAATGCTTTTTTTTTTTTTTTTTTTTGTTAACGTTCATGTTTCCGTTCCGTACAGTAACACTATAAAAACGATGGTTATAGCAGCGTAATTTAGTGTTTCTTGAAAGCAGTTTAGAGGGCAACACTTTGTTCAGAGCATTCATCAAGCGATGTATAACTTCCACATCTTTTATATTGTAATTGCTGACAAAATATCTGAGACTACTGAATAAAGAAACTTGTTGAGATAAAAAATTGTTCACTGTGAAATTAATACTGTATTCCCACTTTTGATTCCTTATGTGCTTCGTTCTGTCAACATTTAATGACAACCCAACTGGTCTGATTCCTCCTCCTTTTACTTACTTGTCAGATATCTTAAATTGTCTTCAGAGTCTGCTATTACCACTATATAAACTGCAAAATCTACGCAGTTGAATTAACAATAATTAAAAATATTCCTTAACCAGATTTACCAATTTGTTTAGTGTACTCTCAACGATGAAATTAAACAACACTGGTGGGAGTGTATACCATTGTTTACAATAGAACTATCTGAAATATAATTAATAATTTTAATAGCACACTTTTATTCATCAACACATTTTAATCAATGCTAGTAATTAATTAGGAATTCCATCTTCCAGAAATATCTCTCACATAACATTTCTATTGATACTGCCGTACACTTTAGCAAGACCAACAAATAAAATATGCGTACTTTTCCCATATTCCAAGTGTTTTGGAATTAGTTGCTTTAAAACAAAAATCTGGTCGGAGGTAGATCTACCAGCCATGAATCCTGGTTGATGATCATCAATGTATTCTTGTGTATATGGTGTGAATCTCTATATTAATAACTGGGAAAGAATTGTACAGTATAACAACAATCCATTAGTACTGTTCGTCGGCAGTTTTCGCAATTAAACTTTATCATTATTTTTAAATAATAGAATCACTGCTTTTTCCAAAGATCTTTGTATCGCCATTATGTTCTTATTTCGCTTCTCTTTTTCATCATAGATTCTTGAGATATTTCAATAGAAGCTATGTCTACATATTGAAATAATAGATATACATATTTATATTATATATATACAAACATGTTAACAAATCACTTCACAAAATAGAAATAAAGAAATAAAGTGTAAATATTATTAGATAATTTTCTAATGCATAATTTTTCTATGCCAGAGACCCTGATTCAAATATAAATAAATCAAAGAAGAAATAGTTGTTTAAACGAGCATTACGATACAGACCTATTTTTCTCTGTTACGTCCCCGTTTCGCTTGTCGTTAATCCACAAATTATCACTGCATCATCATTTCATGTGAAAGTGCTCGACCTTGTCAGCAACATAACATCCACCGGCACACTGGACGCTTCATGCTTCACAAATCCGAGTAAAACAAGCGTTAAATTGTCCTATATCGAAGAAAATGCTTAACTGTTTCTTCTGAAATTTCTCCAAAATTAATTAAAATAATTACCACACAAAGAAACAAGAACACAATGCTGAAATCTTGATGAAAAAACTTGTTGCCAATAAAGTGCTAAATATTTAATCTTCATTCAATGATTTGATCTCATAAATAATGTCCTTAATAATGAGTTAAAATCGATAAGAAATAGACTTTGAGTATTCCATCGTATTCTAACATCTCCAACGTTTCGGGACGGCATACAAGCTTCATCTCCAGGAGAAATAAAATGACCAGAGAAATCGTTCATTCTGTTGGGCTCGTTTCGTCTGGATACTCCAGGCGACTTAGCCAGGACACGGCGGACTTACAAAACTTCTATTCCTGATCACTAGGCCTGAGAAATATATGCCGTTACACTACCAGTGCGCTTCGTGCTCCTCTAACTTTGAGTATGTCTCAGAGTTGGGATAAGTTAACGCAGTGTCATTCGTTCGTTTGAACTCATGCTTATCATCATGGTAAGTTAGTCCTCAGCATTTGGATGGTTGAAAGCCACTTCTTTGACTTCGAAACACAACTATCTGCTAGAGAAAAATTTAAAGACATCATTTTCTTTCTTAAAGAAAAACTGTACTATTTTAAAAACATTCTATGTTCTGTCTGTAGAAAATACACCTAATATAACATTGACAAGTATCAGCCTCATTATTTCACTATATTAATATGATAGTGTATTACGGTTTTGTTTCACATAATTTTTCATTTCATGAAGTAATAAGGTGCTTAGGAAAATATTTGGAGCTAAGAGGGATGAAGTTACAGGAGAATGGAGAAAATTACAAAACACAGAACTGCACGCATTGTATTCTTCACCTGACATAATTGGGAACATTAAATCCAGACGTTTGAAATGGGCAGGGTATGTAGCACGTATGGGCTAATCCAGAAATGCATATAGAGTGTTAGTTGGGAGGCCGGAGGGAAAAAGACTTTGGGGAGGCCGAGACGTAAATGGATTTGAGGGAGGTGGAATATGATGATAGAGACTGGATTAATCTTGCTCAGGATAGGGACCAATGGCGGGCTTATGTGGGGGCGCAATGAACCTCCGGCTTCCTTAAAAGCCAGTAAGTATATTGTTGAAGTGAATAAGAAACCACACTTTTAAATTTTCAAAGGAGAATGATTGCGTGTTGCTAGAAAACACAGCCTTACATCTAGAAACACTTCGTTCCACTTCTGCAGATACAATAAGGACATTTGAAATATTTTACACAAGCATTATCTATCTCAAAATCTGTATCATTATTATAATTTTCCTCATTTGAAATTGTCACAAATTTTGCATAAAGCTAAATATCCTTAATGTTCATCCAGTATTTTTTTCATCTTATTTGCTACATTTTTTTCCTAATTCGTGTTCCAACTATTCGGTTCGTCACAATATCATTGACTACATGCTATTTTATGTCTGTAGAAAATACACCTAATATGACATTGACAAGTATCAGCCTTATTATTTCACTCTGTTAATATGATAGTATATTAAGGTTTTGTTTTACATAATTTTTCATTTCATATATTTTGCAATGAATAACAAAACCACATTTTCAAATTTTCAAAGGAGAATGATTGCCTGTTGCTAGAAAACAAAGCCTTATATCTAGAGAAACTTCATTCCAATTCTCCAGAAACAATGGGGGAATATTTAAAATATTTTACACAAGCATTATTTATTCAAAATCTGTATCATTATTACAAAGAATTTGCTCTTTTGAAATTAAGTCACAAATTTCGCCCTAGGCATCTTGCTATTATTCTTCTTTACAGGACGTCGAATGTTGCCTGTTACGAATAGCAGTATTCGGTCGTAATGTAACCGATCAACTAAAGTTCACTGCTGAACGAAACACACTGAAATCCCCCACCCCAACACAATTACGTACCGGTACCTAAAGTCAGAGGTGCATGAAGCGCACTGTAACGGCATACAATTCTTAGCCGTACTGAGCACATTCACATTAAAGTCTGAAAACGCATATAGTTAAATTCGAATTTTGAAAATCCACATTGAGTAATTCATTGAAATAAACAGAATATCAATCACCAACGCAAAAATAAATCGCAAGGGATCTCTACGTGGTCCTAATAGTATAGTTTCAGATCCTTGGTAAGTTCTAGAACTTTCCTTACAACATGAGAATAGCAATTTCGCCTCTCATAAAGAGGGTGTGTCTCAATCTCAAGACGATTCACTATTATTTATTTTCTTAAAACATGTAACAGCTTTCCCATCGGAATTACAAGAAGATTTAACCTTCCATTATTCGGCATTGTTTAATTTCGTTCATAATCTACTCGTGTTTGTTGACCACATTTATTTCTGGCATAGTCGTCTTGATATTCTGGCTGCTCTGCATAAAAAATTCTGCCACTAAATGTCACGTATAACGTTCCATTCATAAACTCAAGACAAAATAATTTTGTCCTTATTAGTTCCACAGCCACTTTGTTTACTATAGGCCTATAAGATCTATTAAATCAGACTATGATTCCTTTGGTAAGATGCTTTCATTCGACTGACATACAATTCTAGTTAATTGGGGCCACTTTCCTTAAAGAGCGATGCCCGGTTTAATCATCTTCGAGGACTTTTGTTGGTCATAAATATCCAAGTTGTTAGCCAATTTGCTAAATTTCGTAATTTGCACGTCCTGTAACCGTTAAGACATGTTAAAATGAGATGTAGGCAAACGAGTTTTATTGTCGCAATTTGCTCCGAGAGCAACGTTATTCATTCTAGAGTACCACAGAGTAATCGCAATCCTCTGCATAACGTCTCCCTTACACTGCGTAGTCTATGCAAAGTTGAAATGATGACTGTTAACTCTAATATTGGAAAATATAGGCAAAGCTGGAGAACTCGAGGAAAGGTTTCTTCACCGTGCCATATACAGGGTGGCCCACTTAACTCTTTCACCTCCGATTGCGTGTGAAATATTTTAGATATATACCCAACCGACAATTTACAATTTAAATTACATCGAAGGAGACATCTGATTCACATAATGCATTTTTTTACATGAAATAATTTTCAAGATATTAGAGTCAACTTTCTTGTTTCAACTGGGAACCAACTATGTTTTGTAATGCAAATGTTGCGTTAGCACTGTCTAATAACTGACAACTTCACAGACTGTTTGAATATCACCGGTAAGAGTAAACATAAACAATGTCTGACGCACCCTTCCTTATGTCCAGTTCATAATGATGACGTAATTGAAGATCGAACACACTCATAATACTGTACACTACCCAAAACAACCCTGCTTTCTTCAGCACTGTACTGGAGAATTGAACGATAAGACATCGACGAGAAATCCGATTGATTATGTGTTTTGCTTTTTGAGAATAATTATTTTTACTGTACACTAATTTTATGTTTCATTCACCATGTACAATATTTCCATAATATTAAAATGTACAGTATATCGTGATTATGGTTTAATTGACGCACAACTCTAATCAGAATTTTCCTCTCTCTGTTCGATCCTTGATCAGACATTGCCTATCGTTGTTATTCCTGCAATAACTCCTATGTTACATATTTATCGATTTTCAGATTTTTGCTCTATTAAATAACTTAAATAGTGATACAGAAAATAATAAAATCTCCTATATGTAATTATATTTCTTTGTTTCGAAAATGTAAGAATTCACAGTCTTCTATGTACGGCTGCCATAGGATGAATAAATGTGTTTTTCCTTCCTCCTGAAAGATTTTATATTTTGCACATAATGTTATTGAAGGAACAACGACGTTATATTTAATCCTACCGGTGATATTCAAACAGTCCGCAAAGTAGCAAGTTGTTATTAGACAAACCTAATGCATCATTTGCAATACAAAACATAGTTGGTTCCCATTTAAAAATATAAAGTTGATTCAAATGTCTTGAAAATTATATCATGTACAAAAAGTACATTACTTGTATCAGATGTACTCTTCGATGTAATTTAACCTGTAATTGTCGGTTTGTTGTAGGCTATCTTAAATATTTCACACGCTATCGGAGGTGAAAGAGTATATGTATATGTATATGTATGTATATATATATATATATATATATATATATATATATATATATAGAAAAAAAGGGAGAGAGAACAGCTTGCAGACAGTTTCCCTTTTCTTCCACTAGATGTTTGATGCACTAGATGTTTGTGGATTTCTATAGACTTTATAAAACAAAAAATCTCACATCACTTTGATCATCTTAAGCCGTAATAGAGTAAATTGATACAATTTCTGTATTGTCCATCACATGTCTCAGAGAAACACTCCTCGTATAAAATTTTTCTCTGCAAAGGATATGTGGCACTGTAATGGTTGAGAAGCTACAGTAGACTACAAAGACGAAGGTCGTGAGTTGCATTCTTTATAGAGTCATGGATTTTTCCAATTGACGTGCTCTTTCCGGATGCACGATGGCCCCCGAAGGTCGACTCAAACTCTAATAGAAATGTGTATCATATATTATCCTTGATTGTAAAGGCGGAGAGTACTTAAGTGTTATATCCTAATGCGGAACTTACATGGTCAGTAATACTGAGAGTACGCGTCAATATTTTAGCGACCCAACACGATCAGCATTACTATCAATATTTGAGATCAGTATCAATGCGCTTCTAGTTCAGTACAAACGCAAAAGTACAATAGATCCTGAAAAAAGGGAAGGCATGTTTAACTATAATATTGGCACTAGCCACAAAACACAGAGTTAAAAGGAAAAGGTAGGTTAAAGGTTGGCACAAAGGCGAAAGTTAGATTATCACTTGAATTTGTTGCGGGAAATATAGGCTAGGTTACTGATTAAGAAGATAACAAAAATAATTTTCTAATGAGTGACACTCTGCTTTAGCCAAATTACTTCGAATAGTACATTCCCTTTCAGTAAAGGAGAATACGAACTTGAAGACCTGTTTATTAGTTGAAGTGAGACTGGTTGTAATATTGCGACAAATTGCAACTGGAAGATATTTGAATATTTGAATATTTAAAGTTTTCTGCTATAATGGCACTATGGCCTATCACAGTGGTCCTCAGAACTCGCTGAAATGGGTAACGGGTAAAGAGTGTATTGCAATATGCACCGTCGTGCAGAATGGAGAGGTAGAAAGCATAACCGCCTGCAGCCATGGATGCAAGCTAGTGTCTTTATTATCCGACGGTAAGAGACGCTAGCCCGAGGGTACATTGCTGATGACCGCTGGTCTATCAGTTCAGCAAAAATGTTGTACTTTCTTTAATATAGCTGAACTGAAGAAATGACGAATGATAAAAAATTTCATTAATTATGCAATCCTTGTTTATTATAATATATGCCTACAAGCAGAAATTTCAGAATCAGATTCATTCCCCGTGTATGGGGAGAAAAGTATAAGTGTAATGTTGCAGATGCCTCAGTTGAATGTGTATCGTTAAGTTCAGTTTGTGCATTAGTTGTATGCACAGAAAATTCTAGCTGAAACATTTCTGTGTTGTGTCCGTTTTCTTTATAGCTGTATACTCTCAGGAGATATGGCAGAACATGCTGGAATAGAATTTAGTGAGCAACTGTATAGTTTGTGGTCGAGAGAACACGGAAAAAATGACTGTCTCCAAGAAGCAAGCGTTTTCCTTGGGCCTGAGGAGCCTGAAAGTTGTGTTGCTGAGAGAAACAGGAGTTTCTGACTTCTTTAAATGCATAACACATTCATGATGATGGTTCAGTACCAGTTCCTTAGCGCTTCGACGCTATTTTCTTCTTTAATTCCTTCCGATAATTAAATCGCAAGGTATTATTTTCCTCACACATTCACGAATTGCATTTAGCTTAATTTGTGTTTAACACACGCAGCAATGTGTCAAGTGCTATATTCCGTTTGTTTTTATTCACATATGACCCATTACACGAATTCCGTAACTGAGGTAACATCTCATGTAATTCAGTGAAATGTTACAATATCATCAGGTTATCTGGTCATATTCCATCCCTTGAATTCTTCACGTCGGAGGGTGTAGCAGACACGTCATCCTTCATGGCTGCTCCTTAAAATACTGACGGAAATACTGATGAGGGCCTTTACATGGTCAGAATAACTGTTAGTACCCCCCACCGTTCTACAATACTGATGAAAATTCGGATCTCCTTCAGTACTAGCAGTCATTCCATCATTCCAGTCCACACACGATCAGTATTACTGTCAGTATTTATTTTGTTAATACTGGCAATATTACTGACCGTGTAGGATCTGCATTACTGCTACTAATGAAATTTGTCTGAAATTGTGGAAATCTTAATCTACCGCAATTCTGCGGAATTTCATGACCTCTAAGAGGGATAATTTAGTTTTTATCTATTTCTGTGTAAGGTTTGTTCCAATGAAAGTTGAATTTACAATTTATCATAACATGCTTACAAATTTAAGTTTATAAAAGAAATACATTTTCATTCGTAAAATAATAAGGTTTACTATATTTATTTTAAATTATTTCTATGGCAGGCATGTTGTTCAAAAAGTAACAAGGATTTATCGTGTTTCCTGTGGGCATAATATTATTTTTCCACTAAATCTGAAATGTCTACAATTATTTATAAAGGATTGATGCATTTAAATTTCTATTTTCAATAGTTGTGAGATAACTTTAAAACAAGTTTTATTCCAAATAATCCTAAGGAAAAACCTCACGGATTAATATGTTAAGAACGGCCCAGGCTTAGTTAATTAGCAATTCTTTTTAGTACAAACACGAAGATATACAACTCTCCTAATGACATCAATGCTTAAGTTTATCGAGTCAAATCATTTTGTAAATAATAGGTATAGTAATTGACGAGCAATTTAAAGATACAGTAAGGGAGAAACTATTTTGTAAATGTATATCAACTAACACATCACGATTACTGTTGTTACGAGCACTAAAAATTAAAAAAAAATCATTTGTTTATTGATAGATAGATGAATTTATTGAGCAATATTATACATAAAGATGTGCTATATTATCATAATTTTCTCTTAAATCCAATGCACGGGTCTTCTGACCTTACGTGCTGTGTAAAACAAGTCCTACTTTGTAGTTTTCACCCCCGCTCACCTATGATTAGATCTAACCACTCTCCAAAAGAACACACACATAAAAATGAAAAGGGCACAAACAAAACAAACAAAACACATTATATATATCCTAACCCAAAATAGGCATAAAAGTGTATAATTGAGTAGTTACCATTATCTCTTCCTCAGTCCGCATCACAAACTTCAACAGCTAAAGTTCTAATCTGTCTCACCTTCAAGAGGAACAATCCAGTCTTTTGTTCGCATTCTCTATTCCCCATTGGGTAATGAGGTTTAAAGTAA
Source organism: Periplaneta americana (assembly GCF_040183065.1). Taxonomy (NCBI): domain Eukaryota; kingdom Metazoa; phylum Arthropoda; class Insecta; order Blattodea; family Blattidae; genus Periplaneta; species Periplaneta americana. The sequence goes on along the minus strand of NC_091118.1, from coordinate 92,123,055 downwards.
AAATTCTGTAAAATACAGCGCAAAGTAGCAATTAATATGTCCTTCGTGCTATCCACTGACTACTAATAGTTTAAATAAATTCAATATTAATTGCTACTTTGCGCTATATTTTACAGAATGTTTACTTTAACCCTCATTACTCATTTTTGACTTACACCACTTCTGCTCTGAACGGCTCATATGCAAGCGAACTCCTATTCTGACTTAGCATCAAGGGTTGTAGATATTTTTCCAGGATATTTCCGATTCGACACACTGCAATAAAATATGTCTCCAGGAGTCCTTTTCTCCGCACAGTGGACAAAGGCGCTCTCCTCCTTCGTTGAGAATTTTATTACCCTTCCATGCCCCAAATCTTAGCCACGCTGAACCTGCTCTATTGCCTTTGTTACAAGAATTTATTTAGTCACACCTCCCCCAGTTAAGCATGAGATCTGATTGTAAACGTAGTGAGGACTTTTCCGAAAGTTGGAGCTCAATATTTTGCCTCTCGATATCAATTAAACGCATCTTCACATTACGCCATACATTTATTGTCATAAATAGACACTCTATGTTCTATTATGAGTAAACTTTGCTCCTTCAGACGTTACAGTCCTTTTCAAACACAACCTTCCTTTGTATTATACTATTTTAGATAATACCAAAATTAAGCTATTCATAACTCAATTCGAACAAATAAGAAAATAAAATCAATATAAAACGCCTGCTTAGGAATCGCATAATGTGTATTCTTCGACGTGGATAAGAGCATTTATATAATTTACTTTTTGGGATATAAAACCGTATTCACATTTAAATAATAAGGTTAACCGAGTGAAGAGATTTGATTTATAACACATCTGAGAAACATGGCAGACGAAATAGCTTGCACAATGTGAGGAAGAGGAGATTGTTAACTCCGACCCCCATTGCGATTCTCCGACTGCGCAAGAAGAATTTTAATGCACGAGTTTGCGACGACGTCTGACAGTCGACAAGCAGCGCGCTGCATCGCCAATGTGCTGACTCATTCTCTGCGAGGCAAATTACAAATTATTTTAAAACTGTTTCAGGTGGTGCTCAGGCAGAATGACTCGCAATTTCCATTATATGGTGCGCAATAAAACTAGATTGTCTCACAAGAATTCACTCGCAGAAGAATGCTGCAGGTTCTGGTGTTGTATTCACAGGCTTTTGGACACTTCTATTTAGTCTAAGAGTCTAAGAGACTTCAGAATTAAAGCAAAAAGTATTCAGTCAATGTGTTCCATTCTTCTACATAATCATAAAAAGTGTGTAATAGATACACAATACTAATGTAATGAATTAATATCACATGACGGCTAGTTATTGCCTGTATTAAATTCAAGCTCTATCTCAATTAGCTTGTCAATTCAGAAAAATATTAAACATCTTCACATCTCTCAAACATTTTGCAACCCGAAAAAATATTCTAAAATATTTTGGTCTAGCATTTAAAAAATGAAAAAGTAAATTCTGTCCGGAGTCACCTCGCAGTGTGAATGAACTCGGACACACTTATATTTCGCAGGTTGTCCGAGTCCTGACAAAGAGAAGGTTACTTCGGACAATGTTCATCATTTTTTAAAAAGTACAGAATCCAAATTTTACATTTAAATATGAAAAATATGTTTTACAAGAAAAATGAATGCATTTTATAATTTTCATTGTTTTTATAAAGTTCAGAATCAAAATTTTAAATTAAAATATGAAAAATATATATTAAGAAAAATGGATACAAATTTGGTCTCTTCTTCCTTAGACAAAACGGTTTAACCTCCAATGCTACCCGAGTGCTTTTTCAACAATTTATCAGAAAGGGTATTTTTTGGAACCTGAAATTTTTCGGCGGCTTTGCGAATGCTAAGTTTTCCTGACGAAGCTTCTCTTAAAGCTTTTTGTAAATTTTCTTAAGCATACTCTTGGTAGAGACTTCTCCTATTTTATTCTTATACACACGATCTATGTCCGAAGACACACTAAAAAATCCTGAAAAATGAAATATGTATAAAAAGAAATGAACTAGAAATTTAAATTTCGTTTTCATAGCAGAGTACAGTAAAAGGCAAAGCTTGCACCTAGTAACTTTTATACTCATCAACAGCTAGAAATACAACAATGAGTCCAAACTTGGAGGTTTCTCTATATCTTCTGAAATTTTATTTAATTCGCCCTGAATTAATAATGAGTAATTATTCGAAAGCAGCTGCGGTAATTTTTCAACAATGGAAGAATACAGTTCTACAGGAAAGTAGGAATAAAATAGTATGCCATTGTTGTAATTCACTTCACAGCAACCACTAAAATAAATAAATTTATTACTATAATTATGTAGAGAGACCGAAGTCACCCCACATGTCGAAGTCACCCATATGGCAGCTAAAAATTATACGAACATTCACATAACCATTTCACGATATAATAGGCCTATATGTACTTGAATTTACCTATCTAAAAACCCACCCACCCATCTGCCTCTCTATTCACCTACCTACCTACTCACCGATTTGTCTCCCCAATTGCCCTTCCATCATCCATCCATCCATACATCCAGAACCTTTTTTTTTTTGACAATTTTTGTACATTAGTACTATCAATTGTGCTATCCATAACCTATAACAAAATATTATATTCACGCAACATTCACACATAAAAGGACCATCGTTTCAAAATGAGTTTTCTCTATCTTAGTATTTCTTTCGTGAAATGAAAAAAAGATCCGGTCTGCTCCGGCTAATTCTTAAGGATTCAATTCAAATATTGCATTACCATTAATAATATTCTGGCCATTAATGGTTCTCTTAGGTTTAAATTTCTCTGCTTTTTTTTTAACTTAATTTCTGTATGTAATCATTTTTGTCTTTCTAATCATTCCGTAGTGCTTTTATTCTAGATATTTATGGTCACTCTCATTGAGGGCAGATTATTTTTTTAAATATATAAGTTGTAAATTAAGCTTTATCATCACAGATATTATGTACACCACAAACAATGACCGTAACTAAAAAAAAAAAACTAAGCGAAATTGGCTATATGTTTACATGAACACTTTTGCTTGTTTTCAGATCTTCTGTCAATTCCCCAGAGCTTTCCCTCATGTTTTAATACAATTTGTATATTTTGTATTTGTATGTGTATGTCTACCCAGACATATATCGAGGAATCTTCATTCATAATTCTATGTATTTATGTAAGTTTGTATACATGCAGATATTCTTAAAAGGCTCCAGATGCCTATATACATGTCCTTCATCCTTGTGTAAATGGGCGTATGGATATGTGAACCGTGATATATAACAGTTATTTGGACGAATGATTATTTAATTAATGTTGAAGATGTGAACGTATATGCAATTTAATTATGCAATTACGAACGTGTGATAAATTCAGAGTATGCATAGGGTATACGAATGTAAGACGAATATAATTTTATTTACAGACTGTTTGTCTTCATATTCAATCATATGAACATATGAACGTAGTAAATATGTTACGGTTGTGTGAGTAGAAGAATATTTGAATATATATGAGCATGTACGTAGGCCTACATGAATTTATTGAGGATATCATACCAGAAGAGCGTATCAACAAATGCAGTGTTATTGAAATATTTTAATGGAACCTATTTATGCAAATCAAGCTATCAGGTATAACTCTCTGTAAAGTTGATTTGAATAATTTCGAGGGACAAATTGTTCCGGGGCCAGGCATCGAACCCGGGACCTTGGTTAAACGTACCAACGCTCTACCACCTGAGCTACCCGGGAACTCTACCAGACACCGATCCAATTTTTCCCTCTATATCCACAGACCTCAAAGTGGGCTGACAACCGTCAAGCAACCAACATTGACTACACACTAACTCTGTGTGACTTAAATTGTGGTTTTCTGTAACGTACAGTGACGTGTATTATGCAAATCAAGCTTTCAGCTATAACTCCCTGTAAAGTCGATTTGAATAATTTCGAGGGAAAAATTGTTCCGGGCCGGGCATCGAACCCGGGACCTTTGGTTAAACGTACCAACTGAGCTACCCGGAAACTCTACCAGACACCTATGTTTGGAAACAATCGTCTGAGAATTACAATGGGCATGAGGAAGGATCGAAGAAAGTACCCTGTTATGAATACAAGGATAGGAAAAATTATTCTATATTTCAATGGCTCTAATGTAAAGTTGTAGTTTTGTTGGTACGCCATTCTGGCGTGATGCCCTCGATAACTTATGTATGTTTCAGAATCAAGTCTGCAGGTGAGCTAAAATATGAGCTATTTTTCTTCAATTGTGATACGCACAGTACAACATAATATCGGTTAGAAATATGTTTATAAAATAAACATTTGGACCCGTTTGTTTATTCAAATACTAATGCTTAGGTCTATTTATTCCCAAGATAATTGCCAAACCAATTATACTAAATTAGTACATAAGTAGATTTACGTAAGATAGGCTAAATATTTCGTTCATAATTTTCGGATCCAATTAATAGGAATGAACTAGGTTTATTAATATTATTAACCTTCAAATATGAAGTCGTTCATTGAGGAGCTGCGTGCAGGACCGTTGACCTTATTCTGTGTACAAATTCCTGACGCGCTTTGGAAGCTACAAGAAGCCCAACTGAATGGAATTCTTGTTTCCGCTTGTATAGGACGTCCATGTAACAGTCTGCGTTGTTATGTAAAGCGAGCCACAAAGAAGTGTCAAAATGAACATCGTCTTGATTACGGTTTCGCATGCCGCGGCTCGCTAGGCCCCTGCGGGCGAGAAACATAGACTGATCCGCTACGGAACCTCTACATCCATTATGAACAGCAACAAAGGAGCGTTAGCAGACTGTGGGGCCGTGATACAATGGGCGATATGCCAAGCTCATCTCGTCTGAGCTAGGTTGGTCAGAGTTTATATTCTTTTCCTCGAAATGAATTCCTCATTTAACGTCACGCTTTTGTCTGGTTGCAAAGGTATTTATTATTTGTGAGAATTGTGAGAATCTTTCTTCCTAATGTGACGGAGTTGGAAATAAGTGTAGACTAATGTTTTAAATTTGAAACAATTAGGCATTCAGCCTACAGCTAACTTTTTAGATAAATATGGCATTTTAGAAAAATTATGTATGGAGGATGGTTAATAGATGAAGACATGGGGAAATAATTATGAAGGTCCTTTTTTTTATTGTGTCAGTTGTTAGAGAAACTCTTGTAGTTTCAGTATGTATATTCATTTGTGTCAAAAGCGCTAAGGGTCCCGTGATATTCTTGATTTAATATAAGTTGAGAGTCCTAGGATTTGATGAAAAAACGATGAATGTCCATTACAATCTTTCTTTAAAATTTAATGCTTTAGATGTTTTTAGTTGGAAATTCTTACTATTACTATTTCTCTGATTTTTGTTCCATTGTTGGAATTCAAGTCAAGGTTTATTTCTGTTGTTGTTAGTGAAGCCAAAGATCAGTTAATATTGAGTTAAATGTGGTGAACTGGTGAAAGATTGTTGTTGTGATGGATCTACATACAAACCCGGAATTGAGTCAAAGTACGAAGAAGAAACGAAACCTTGGCCGTGTATCAGATGCTACAAAGAAAATTAAAACTCGAACACATGAAACAGGACAGGACTGTAAGTGCGCTAGATTGAAGTGTTTTAAACAATTTAGTGAACTAATAGGAGTGACATCATCAAACATGTTAATAGTCTGCCACATCGTGATGCTCAGAGACTTCATTTGAGTGGTTTAATTGAAATAAAACTCGTAAAACGAAGACGCCCTAGAAAAGGTCAAAATGAAGCCCTTCTTCATGATCACACGTATGCGTACAAAGTTAGAACAAAGAAAGATGGTGTAGTGACAGATGTACCTGTTTGTTACAAAGGTTTCTTGGCTCTCCATGGGATATATCCAAGAACATTACAGACGATATAGGAGCAGTTGAAAGAATGTGGTAAGGTTGTACCAGATCAACGAAGGAAGCATAAAAATTGACCACATGCTATAAGTGATGAAACTAAGAATGCAATTAATGACCACTTTCAATATCAGTATCACCAACTGCAGTAATGGAAGTACATAAAGACTGGTATGAAATTATACGGCACAGCAGACTTAATCCAAGCCCATTCCAAGTTGTTGAGTGCAATCAGACATTTTTTTAAAGAATGGACAGTATTAGTCTCCTCTAATGGAGAATACAAAAGTAAGTTATCTGTGCCTGCAAGACCTCTGAAACAAGTAAAAGTGGAAATTGAACAGCCACGTATTATGTCATCAAGATCTGGGAGCTACAACACATCATGGGATACAGTAGTTATCACAGATACAAGGAAGAGATCGCCTTGAAAGCTGCAAGAGGGGAAATTTAGTCTACCAGGTCCTGCTTACACCGAGATCCTACCAATACCTTTGTTAAAGTGGAAAGATTTGAAGGTATTTTTATGATTAATATTTAGTCACTAGTTAACATCTGTAGTACTATACAATATTTTACTTATTTAATTTTTTACTTCCAGGAATTGTCAAAGTTTCTCGCGAAAGAAGAATCAAAACTATTCTATGACAATATACCACAGTGTGAACGAATGCAAAAGATATGTAGATACATCCTCTTGGTTTATTATTTTATATAATTATAGTGTTAAATTGCATTTATCGTGTTTTACAGACGTCCAAGTTCGCGTTAAATCAAGTAAAGTAGGATATTAACAGAGTTCGACTTATTAAGGTTTTGACATTCATCTTTATTTCCACTTGTATTTTTTCATTACAACGTTATTATTGCTTCTTCTCCATTGTTGATAAACAAAACTTCACGAAACTTTGTGAATCCATTGTTATAACATGTGTGCGTAATTTAATTGCAAGCACTGTATCCATTATTATAAGACATGAGCAGTAAAGCATTTCAAACTTCAAAATTGTAATATCTCAGAATAATGAAAATGTGACATTCATCATTATTCCCTCCATGTCTTCAAATAGTTGAAACAAATCCTCAATTTCCGACCAAAGGGACAAAAGACCTTTATCTAGACATTTGGAACGATGTGGTAAATACTTTAGATGCCAATGGATAATAATCAAATCCAATTTATGCATGTTTTTGTTTTTGTTGCTGTTGACGATGATGATGATGATGATGATAATAATAATAAATAAATATATTATGGTTTATTTAACGACGCTCGCAACTGCCAAGGTTATATCAGGGTCGCCAGTGTGCACACTTAAATGCCATCAACCTAGTCCAGGTTCGAACCTGCAACCTCGGGCACAGAAGGCCAGCGCTATACCAACTGTGCCACCCAGAGTGACATGATGATGATGATATCTGCGACGATAATGATATTATAATGATGGCAATAATTGAAGACAACATTCTAAACCCACTAAGTGCCAATTTTTTTCAAATTTGATTTCATTCAATCTAAGGGAGGAATATCCATATGGGAATATCGTACTAAATTGTGTTTGTTGTAGCTCAACTGTAAGTGACTCATTCTTGCGCCAAAAGACTGTATCTCAACATGCATTTCGCAGTGTGCTTTTCGTTAATATCTCAGGAAGTTGTTTTTGGCACTTAGCACATTTAGAATGTTACGTCCTCAGATATTCCATATCTACAGTTGCAAATAGAGATTACGACAGCGACAGTCATTAAAAAGTATTTATGTCTGTATTAATTGTTATTTATTATTTAATAACGAAACGTTTTAATGAGCAACTCGTTTTCAGCTACATTCAGCAACAGTGTAAATAATTTTAAAAAAGTAATTACTACGTACGGTACATTAAACAGAGACTGTCGATGAGGGGAATTCGTAGGTAGCCCTGCCACTTCATTAGTGACCATTATAGTTTTCAGTTACTGTAACAAAGGCAATTTACTTGCCAAGAAATGCAACCCTAAAAAAAAAAAAAAAGTTTGAGTGTCGGGTAGGCCAAATTCTTTCTTATTTCGTGCCAACAACCTAAAACCAATTGCAGGCCAAGTTGTGGCTCAAGTGCTATGCGCTTGTCTTCCATCCAGAGTTTGATCCTCGGCTGAGTCGTGAAGGAATTTGTGGTGGACAAAACAACCGTTGTAGAGTTTTTTTTTTCGGGGTTCTCCCATTTCCATCATTCCACCAACATTCTTCGTCAACCCCTCATTTTACCTACCGTATGCAATAGTCATAAATAGGCTGGGGTGAAGTCTCGGGAATAGTACGGGTTTCCGAAATGCTCGGGGCTTGGAGCCTCGGTCTCCCGGGGCTTATCAGGATACTTATGTGAGGATGGGACATGGCTCTATCAGGGGATAACCACACGATACCTCCGTTCTGGCTGGGTGATCGGACATCTCTGCTGAAGCATGTGGACGTGAAGCTGGTGGGCTTAACCCTTCATGGGATGTCGTGCCACGAATTATGTAGGAGTTTTCAGATTACTTTCAAAAGACAAATATAAAATTATATAGCTACCTATTTATTAAGGATGGTTAATTCACTATATGATGATTAGACTTCGCAGTTGATACACATTTACTCTTAAGCTAACTACACACAGAATAACACAGTGTTTACAAACAGTAGCAAGGTAGTCCTCTCCCTCATACACATATCATGTCAGTTAGTTGGAGCTTTAACAATACGTGCAGAGCATGGAAATTAGTCAACGTTCGTCTGAAGGACAAAAGGCATTTTGTAACAATTTTAGAATACTATTAATACTAACACTCTATATGCATTTCTGGATTAGCCCATAAGTGCTACATGCCCTTCCCTTCTCAAACGTCTGTATTTAATGTTCCTAATTATGTCAGGTGAAGAATACAATGCGTGCAGTTGTGTTGTGTAATTTTCTCCATTCTCCTGTAACTTCAGCCCTCTTAGCCCCAAATATTTTCCTAAGAATCTTATTCTCAAACACCCTTAATCTATGTTCCTCTCTCAAAGTGAGAGTCCAAGTTTCACAAAAATAAAGAAAAACCGGTAATATAATTATTCTCAACCGAATAATAACAGGCATTTCCCATATTTATTCTGTGTTTAATTCCCTCCCGAGTATCATTTATATTTGTTACTGTTGCTCCCAGATATTTGAATTTTTCCATTTCTTCAAAGGCTAAATTTCCAATTTTTATATTTCCATTTCGTACAATATTCTCGTCACGAGACATAATAATATACTTTGTCTTTTCGGGATTTACTTCCAAACCTATCAACAACAACAATAACAAGAATAATATGTCATTATTATTATTATTATTATTATTATTATTATTATTATTTTCCTAAGAATCTTATTCTCAAACACCCTTAATCTATGTTCCTCTCTCAAAGTGAGAGTCCAAGTTTCACAAAAATAAAGAAAAACCGGTAATATAATTATTCTCAACCGAATAATAACAGGCATTTCCCATATTTATTCTGTGTTTAATTCCCTCCCGAGTATCATTTATATTTGTTACTGTTGCTCCCAGATATTTGAATTTTTCCATTTCTTCAAAGGCTAAATTTCCAATTTTTATATTTCCATTTCGTACAATATTCTCGTCACGAGACATAATAATATACTTTGTCTTTTCGGGATTTACTTCCAAACCTATCAACAACAACAATAACAATAATAATATGTTATTATTATTATTATTATTATTATTATTATTATTATTATTATACTTTATTAATAAAATATCAGAACACACACCGTTTGTAATTGTACATAAATGAAAATATAAGGAAACGAAGCTAAATAATTACAGTTATTATATAAAGTATAGGTCACAGAAATAGACTTGTCTGAGAATAATAAGATTACTATAAAAGAAACAACATTTACATAAAACATTTAGAAAATAATGTGTTATGTTTGATATAAATCTAACGCCCTTATGAGTAAAACTCGCGTTCGAGGGGACAACCGAGCATAGAATATGAAGAAACGAAGATAATGTTATACTCAAAATGAAAATAACTCAAGTATTGTATACAGTAAGAATGTAATATTAGTAAGGAGTCAGAATGAAAGTTTTGTAGATTAACTTGATAATAAAACAGAGTTAACTGAGAATCAAATTGACAAGATACTTATTTAAATGTACCGTAGTTTAAATAAAATATATTAATACTAATTTAAATTACATATTCTAAATACCTCCTAATTTTAATTTGGATTTATACATTATAATTTGTAACATAGATACCGCCATACTGGTAGTTCAAAATCGTATCATTGTAAGTGTTTAGCCAATTATTAAGCTATATTTTTTGCCATCAGTAGTGACGCATTTTGCATTTTCAAATAAGGTATACTTATTGCTACTTGTAAGGTTTTTCTTGTAGAAGTAATGTAAAAATGTATATTTTACAATTCGTTCCAATTAAAATGTTCAAGACATCGCAAGGACTTCGCATTTTCCAAACAGTCCTAGCTTCAGTACTAGTACATACGAAACTTCCAACCAGTCGTAGACAGTGTATAGATCCGATAGATGGAAAAAGTAAACAAACCCTCGCCTGTTTCTCCTACCTCCACCCAATACTCTGCTATCAGTTAACCTGTATCTCTCCGACTGGGATGTGAACGTCGAAGTGTAAATATGACATTATTTCACAAGTGTAGCATTTTTAATGACCTGAATTATTATACAAAATATTACATGTGTCCGTCAAGAAGTGGTATGAGCTTTAAGGTGTCCTTGACGTTCAAGAGGTTGGAAAGCTTGTCCTAGTCTATATTCAAACACATTGTTGAGAATTAGCACTTAAACTGAACAACACATCTGCTTAAATCAATCACGGATAGCTGACTACTGTATTGTGTCATATGAGTCCGTCAAGAAGTGGTATGAGCTTTAAGGTGTCCTTGACATTCAAAGAGGTTGGAAAGCTTGTCCTAGTCTATATTCAAACACAATGTTGAGAATTAGCACTTAAACTGAACAACACATCTGCTTAAATCAATCACGGATAGCTGACTACTGTATTGTGTCATATGAGTCCGTCAAGAAGTGGTATGAGCTTTAAGGTGTCCTTGACATTCAAAGAGGTTGGAAAGCTTGTCCTAGTCTATATTCAAACACAATGTTGAGAATTAGCACTTAAACTGAACAACACATCTGCTTAAATCAATCACGGATAGCTGACTACTGTATTGTGTCATATGAGTCCGTCAAGAAGTGGTATGAGCTTTAAGGTGTCCTTGACATTCAAAGAGGTTGGAAAGCTTGTCCTAGTCTATATTCAAACACAATGTTGAGAATTAGCACTTAAACTGAACAACACATCTGCTTAAATCAATCACGGATAGCTGACTACTGCATTGTGTCATATGAGTCCGTCAAGAAGTGGTATGAGCTTTAAGGTGTCCTTGACATTCAAAGAGGTTGGAAAGCTTGTCCTAGTCTATATTCAAACACAATGTTGAGAATTAGCACTTAAACTGAACAACACATCTGCTTAAATCAATCACGGATAGCTGACTATGTATTGTGTCATATGGGTCCGTCAAGAAGTGGTATGAGCTTTAAAGTGTCCTTGACATTCAAAGAGGTTGGAAAGCTTGTCCTAGTCTATATTCAAACACAATGTTGAGAATTAGCACTTAAACTGAACAACACATCTGCTTAAATCAATCACGGATAGCTGACTACTGTATTGTGTCATATGGGTCCGTCAAGAAGTGGTATGAGCTTTAAGGTGTCCTTGACATTCAAAGAGGTTGGAAAGCTTGTCCTAGTCTATATTCAAACACAATGTTGAGAATTAGCACTTAAACTGAACAACACATCTGCTTAAATCAATCACGGATAGCTGACTACTGTATTGTGTCATATTTCAGAGAAACTAACAGTAAGGAATTCCATTAACCACATGGAATCTTTACCAATGTTTGTTCATATGCAGCATCAGAAATACATGTAGATTAGATATTATTCTAAGGCATATGTATTATGTTAAACAGAAGCAATTCATCCATGTGTCTCATTAGGTATAGAACCGCCGCACAGGTTCTTAATACCAAATACCAGACTTCATTGTCAGTGGAGTACAATGGATATTACAGCACATGTCAGCTCGTAAAACTTTTTTGTTGCTTTACTGCTGCCACAAATCATTGTCTCTTGCTAATTAGCCATGTTCACAGCTTCAAGAGAGTTACAAGAGGCTCTTAACTATTTCACATTTTAAGAAGAAATTGCTTCATGTTTTTTGCTAGACTTCACCTTGATAGAGAAAAATTAACCGAAGCGCATTGCATATAATAAAAATGTTTAAGCTGTTTCGAGAGCATAATATTATCAGAAATCCCTCATTTAGATTAATAACAGATTACGTCATTATTTAAACTGGAGTTGGGCTTCATCTTACGCAGTAAGCAGCATTTGTTTTCATGGCGTCTTCACGTTCGTCATTCTCGGCTTCGACCTGGACAGGCAGTTATGGAGCCTGACATAAAATATTAGCCTAAATCAGGAACATTACTATTTTAAGTGCCAAGAAACACCTTCATTCTACATAATTAATTTGCAACACCTACGTAGATTTGGAAAATACAAGATTAAAACTTTGTTACCGACGTTACACCAGTGGCGATCGCTTTGGATGTCGCTGCAGTATGATTTATCGTGACGACTTCTGGCAATGCGGAACGGCTTCAGTGCATATGTTTATGTAACAAATAGAAAATAATACTATACCAGGGGTCGGGAGCTCATACTGAATGGGAAACACTCCATTTTTTGTTCATGTACACAACACTAAGTGAATGAACGGCCGCTCGACTTCAGTACAGTCACAGTCTGCATCAGTGGCGTAGCATTATCGTCTGAAAAGTTAATAACATTAAATGTGGCTAATTGAACAATATCTTTATCAGTACTTTCATCTATTTCCAAAGAGTACCACCTCATAGTTTGTATTTTATTCATTAATTGTGCCTCCTTATCAGAACTAAATAACACTATTCTGCCCGCAACTGTGTAGCATGACATCCTGATGCACTTAAATTGTTCGACTATGTTAGAGAAAAATCTTCTGCAGCTAAACTAAACATTCTTTAACATTCTCCCTCAATGCGAATGGTTTCATTCTATCGGCTTTTTGAAATGCGGTAGCTAGCACGAACCAATGTTTGAGCTGTGGTTTGTTCACGATTCTGTGTGATTTTGTCAGTGTTTTACCTTTTTAATTCTTATGTTGATACAAGGTCGTAGGCTTATTACTTTGCATTGACATTTCAGTGAGCCACTGGGATCGCCTGAATTCTTCCTGTTGCTGACGTAGGTTAAGTTTTATTTGTTCCCCATCAATACGCGATCTTTTTCTTTCATTTAGTTTGGTTTACCTTCTTTTCTTTAGCTGAGAAGAAATTGACGGTCTCCTTTAATGGTGATCATCTGTGTCGCATGCGCAAAAACGAACAGATGATCTTATGTGCTTTCGTATTTCTTGAAGTTGAAATCTCCGTTCATAACTTATTTACAACATTTCACTCTTCATATAACACCTCCAATTTTTCAACATTTTGTTGAAACTTTGTAGTAGGAACTCGTACTTTCTCTCAAAATATTTCCACTTCTTCCACAACCAGATGTACAAGAACGCAAGTTCAGTTTTACTTTACGTATTTTGTAGAACAACACTTTTACCTAGCCATTAGAAGGCAATTATATATCCATTATTTGTCTCTCATCCTGTCGTAAGATAAACAACGAATCAAACGTTCTTGTTTCCATTTTCTTTAACGTGGCTAAGATTGGGGGGCATGGAAGGGTAATAAAATTATCAACGAAGGAGAGCGTCTTTGTCCACTGTGCAGAGAAAAGGACTCCTATAAACATATTTTATCACAGTGTGTCGAATTGGAACATGTACGGAGAAAATATCTACCACCCTCGATGCTAAGTCAGAATAGGAGTTCGCTTGCATGTCTTGACCTCATGGGGAATAGAGAATACGAGCGCAAAAGATTGGTTTGTTCCTCTTAAAGGCGAGCCAGATTAGAACTTCACCTGTTGAATTTTGTGATACGAACTGAGAAAGGGATAATGGTATCTACCCAATTATACACTTTTATGTCTCTTTTAGGTTAGGATATTATATATAATGTGTTTTGTTGTGCCATTTTCATTTTAATATGTGTGTTCTTTTAGAGAGTGGTTGGATATAATCATAGGTGAGGGGAATGAAACCTACAAAGTAGGACTTGTTTTAGGTACAAAGCACGTACGGTCAGAATACCCGTGCAGTGGATCTTCGAGAAAATTATGATAATATAAAATCTGTATGTATAATTTTACTCAATAAATCCATCTATCTACTTTTCAATTACTAAATCGTATCAATTTTCATCATCATCTTAGGAGCACAACAGTGCAACTACGCAATACCAAATGTACAAATTTGACACAATCGGCACTCGGCAGGGATGGGGGAGGGGCGTTTCCCACTCGGAGAAATGCGACATACGTTACCTCCATCTACTGTTACTAATCTAAGTACGCTCCTTCCAATGAAGTAAATAGGACATTTTTCTACTGTTGTTTTTAGACTTCGGATAATTGAATAGCTACCATTCAACCACATACCCACCACACACAAACCTAAGTCATGAACTTAATCCTGTAATAAAACTCCCAATTCGGCAAAGTTGCTCCTCTGTTCATCTTCAGAAAAGATGCGCCACCACTTACTGTAATTTAGTCGGATCAACTTCAAACTTCGCACGATTTTCATTTGTATCTATGAAGAATTTACGGAAAGAATAAGCTAAATCACTTTTTGTTTAATTTTGTTTTTTGATCCCAGCTGCTTGCTCATAAAGTGAACTATCTTTCTAGCAAATCAGAATGACAAAAAGCTTGCATTGTAACATGGTAACAAACTAAATGAGACGCAAACGTAATGATGTTTTATCAGAGTATTAAAGTTAGGAAATGCTCCCCTGTAAAATTAAGAAATGTTAATTGGCATGTTCTTTCCTTGGACCCTTCATATGTTACTAACTTTAAGGGATGTTCTGAAGAAAATTCGGAAGTTGAAAAAATGAACGATCAACCTAATAGGCATACATGCATACGTCTACATGCATAACTTACGCGCGCGCGCACACACGCACGCACACACACACACACACAAAATGCATTCGCGATAATTTATTATTAACCTAATACAGTAGTTAATACAGCATTGTTCACTTGTCAACTAAAGAATAACATGCAATACATTCATCCATCCATTCACCCATCCACCCACCCATTACATACTAATAATAAGAATCATTAAGAATAGAATTACTACTCGTTGATAATTGTTGTAATTAACATTTTCAGACATATACTGTAACTTTTCTTTATTTAGAGAACAGAGAACAACAAATCTTGTAAGTACTCTGTACATAAAACTAAGCCATTTTTTTCCATTCATTATTCCGTTTACACTTCAGTGCCTACTGTCTAATTAACTCCTCAAAAAGATGAGTACATTCGTAGTTTTTGTGTGGCCTTTCAGATGAAATTTAGTTTGAATGATGGCTACTGCTACTTATAATTCAGGATCCACGGCTGCCTATTCCAGCTGCTGATGACTTTGGATTATAATTATGTGTCACGTTCCGTCAAGGTAATTAACAAATATCAAGACATGTTTATTCGCGCACGATGATTCAGTCAGCAATTAATATTCATATCATATCCCACTTGTGTAACTCTGTACGTTGGTTGCCGCGTTGATTTGAGAGGAGTTTCTGGAACCCTTTAATTGCAAGGTAATAATTCAATATTTTAGAGAAGGCGAGATGAGGGTTCGATTAGAAGTCGAGAGAGTCTGAGTCACCCGCTGAGATGATGTAGCCACAGAGTTTTACGTATTTATTCTTCCAGGTCAATAAACTCTAAACATTGTTTCAAGCTTCAGGAATCTGGAGAATATCAAGAGAATGTAATCACGAAATCATGCAGTCTGGCATTATGTAAGGCTTTTATTATAAAGTTTCTCACACAGCCTCTTCAAATAAATTAACATGTACGAGCTAAAAGTTACACCACCTCTCTCCCTTAAATATCTTTGTCAAGTGTACGTAATTCCTACATCCAAAGGGTTAATGTAGTATTCTAGTCTTTCTTCTTCTTCTTCTTCTTTTGATTGAAAGTAAATGTAAGTGACTTGTTCGCTTTGAGATACTAGCTTTCTATCTACTTCTGAAAGTATTGTTTCTTCAACAAAATTATTTTTGCTAGCCCGTTTACACCCATTCACTCTACATACAGAGTGGAAGGAATACAACTCTTCGTATTGTAGCTTTAGTAAAGTCTTTAAAGATTTTAACAGCTTATTTCTTGGATAGAATGCAACAAAAAAATTCCGATACCCCATTAGTTCCAAATTAATACTTTCTTCAAAAAAAAAATCCCCTAAATACTAACAGTGTTTTACACAAGACCTAGTATCTGTACGATTCTAAATTTTTACTCTTATAATTAGAGAAACTGATAAAGAATTATTTATCTTTTCACTGTTTTTTTTTTCAAATAAAATGGGCGGTTTTCTTGCATATTAAATGAAATATTAACAGGTATCGTTATTTCCTGCCATTATGATACCTGGCAACCCTATAGCGATGACCAAGGGACGGAACGCTGCTATGCACACCGGGGATGCGCTGTTGCCAAACTAAGCAGATTTTTAGCCGAATTTTCTAATAAATGATGCACTTATTACAACACACATAGAAATTTTATTTATTTTAATATATTTTATTATCTCCATCATTAGAATCTGTAATGAGAGCTTGCTCTTATAGATGACAAATATGCAATTCTTCATATTGCGGACATGGGCTCTCACGGAGTGGCAAGAATATACCTTAAAATGTATATCTGGTGGCTTTATTATTTTTGTGATTTTCTTATCAATATATAAGCGGTAAACTTAATATATTAAAGTTTAGAGTCGACCTGCGCGGCGCAGGCGGTATAGCGCTGGCCTTCTGTGCCCGAGGTTGCGGATTCGATCCCAATCCATGTCTATGGCATTTAAGTGTGCCCAAATGCGATAGGCTCATGGCACTAGATTTATTGCCATGTAAAAGAACTCCTGCGGGACAAAATTCCGGAACACCGGCGACGCTGATATAACCTCGGCAGCGTCGTTAAATAAAACATAATTTAATTTAAAGTTTAGAATTGTCAGGCCAACTACCCAGATTGGTCGTTATCACCACCATTCTCACCACCACATTCAACACATTGTCACCATCAGGTATGTCTTCTTCACGCATTACACTCAACAACCCGTTCTGGTATATTTTAGTCACGCCATCACTTTCTTGAGTGTGCTATGGTTCCTCGTTCTTCAGATATATAATCCACTGATATATTTTTGATAGTTCTGTCTACATTTCATACAATGTAGCAGCATACGTGCCGCAATTATTTTGTAACATTTAAAAGGTTTTCGCGATTGAAGTTTCAGAAGTGAGTTTTTATTGTGCCACGAAAATATTGGAATTTACTGGAACGTTTTGTTATAAACTAACTGGAACATATTGCAGCTTAGATAGCTAATCCACTGATATATTTTTGATAGTTCTGTCTACATTTCATACAATGTAGCAGCATACGTGCCGCAATTATTTTGTAACATTTAAAAGGTTTTCGCGATTGAAGTTTCAGAAGTGAGTTTTTATTGTGCCACGAAAATATTGGAATTTACTGGAACGTTTTGTTATAAACTAACTGGAACATATTGCAGCTTAGATAGCTAATCCATTGATATATTTTTGATAGTTCTGTCTACATTTCATACAATGTAGCAGCATACGTGCCGCAATTATTTTGTAACATTTAAAAGGTTTTCGCGATTGAAGTTTCAGAAGTGAGTTTTTATTGTGCCACGAAAATATTGGAATTTACTGGAACGTTTTGTTATAAACTAACTGGAACATATTGCAGCTTAGATAGCTAACCATCTAGTACAAATTAATATTATTGATGACTATTTTATTTAGAATATCAATTATCCCTCTAAAAAACCGATCCTCATATTTCGCAGTTGATATTTTGAGATAAGTTCTTTTGTTTAATTCACGTAAAATAGGACGCTTTGTGAATCATCTCCAGTAATACAGTGATGAGTCCCAGCGAACATTCCCGTGTTTCTGTCTACCGATCAGAGGCAGTTCCGTTGCTTGCATCAGTGAACTCACGGCACTGAACCAGATTAAAATTTATGTACTATTCATTCATTGACCACCTACTCTATTATCTCCTCGCTTAGTTGTCTCATGAGCGTTTCTTTATTGGTGTCATATATGCGGTTCAAACCTGTCTTCAGACAGTTGACTAAAAAATGGTTCATTCATTTATTCATAGATTTCTTCCCAGAGGCAGGTCTTTCACTGTAAACTCAGCATTCTTCCATCTATTCTATTTTCCGCCTCCCTCTTAGTCACCGTATACGATCTATATAACTCAATGTTGTCTATCGTCTGATATCTTCTTCTGCCCCAACTTTTCTCCCGTTCGCCATTCCTTCCAGCACATCCTTCAGTAGGTGCAACTTCTTTTCAGCCAGTGACACTGCCAATTTTCTTTTCTCTTCCTGATCAGTGTCAGCATTATTCTTTCTTCACCCACTGTTTCAAGCACAACTTTAATTTTTTTCTGTCCATTTCACACGTTCCATTCTTCTTCACATATACCTTTCAAATCCTTCCAATTATTTCTCATTATTTCGTCGTAATGTGCATGTTTCTGCACCATACAATGCCACACTCTATACAAAAAACTTCACTGGTCTCTTTCTTAACTCTTTTTCCAAAACTCCGTAGAAGATGCCTCATTACGTATTAAAATATTATTTTGCCATTGCTATTCTCCTTTTGACTTCTTGGCTGCAGCTCACGTTACTACTTACATTACGTATTATGTTATATTAATTATATTCGGTTCTCAGTCTCCTCACAGTAGCTGCTGGAAGTGTTTCCCATCTTGTGTCATACATAATCGTAGTAAGAAAATATCCTGGACACGCATCAGTCCCTCTGCACTAATAGAAATTAATTTCTCTTCGAATGTGTGAGAAGTAATAATGCATATACTCGGGTCCTTAAAAAATGATTGACAATAAATATTTCTTCTTCACAGTAATCATTTATTAAAAAAAATAATATAGATTATGTTACACGTATTCCCAGACAATCTCTATTCATTTCTGCCATCGTTTTGGTAGTTTCTGTATTTGTACTGTACAGCAAACCATTCTTTGGGGGTATCACAGCCCTACTGCTGGACAAATGCCTGAAACTCATCGTTACAGGTCAACTTCTTACACCGCATGACCTCTTTCATTGCTTCGAATAGAGTGCAGTCGTAGAGAAACCATACTGTACACCGTTGCCCATGACTGTCTGTTTCCATGCTATCCTACCGTTGTCACAGTCTAGTATATACAGTCACGAAGTTCAATACCTAGTAAATATGCATCCATAGATAGTTGCTAACCACTAGGATCGCTACTATCGCCTCATTACAGACAATGCAGAATAGTACCTGCACAGTCTATTGTTTCTAGTACCTTCATAAACTCAATCTTCGTGACTGTATATACTAGACTGTGCCGTTGTCCACGAATGCACCCACACACCGGCACGAAAGACACAGTACTGTTCTATCTGTGCTAGCGTTTCCCAAAGTGTGGGTCGCGACCCCCTGGGGGATCGTGTAAAGAGCTGAGGGTGAACGCGAGATGATTTAGAAAATAAAACAAAAAATGCTTTATTAACACATTTATGTTGTATTCAGAAACATAAACAAAATTGAACATTAAAATAAATGAAAGTTTCAGTAGTTTTAGCTGAAGTAAAAAATAATTAGGCGAGAGTAGGCTGGTATCGGACATCGGGTAATATCGGACAGTGAGTTTCTTTCATATACCACACGATGATAGTACCTGATTGACATGGTTACATTTCTGTGATATCGCATAGAGAAACGTGTCATTCAGGTACTGCCATATGGTGGTAGATGAAGGAAACGCACTGTCCGATACTACCCGATGTCCGATATTACCCGACTCTCCCCTAATGCTATAAATGTGTCTGTTTTTGAGAAAGCAACTTCTCAAATCTTCGCTCTGTATTCAATATGCACAAAATTGTATCATTTCCAATTTTGAGGAGATTTCTCGCTTTTGTTTTGATGGAAATCAGACTGGAAACTTATTTTGCATAAATACGAGTTTGAAAAATGCTATAAAACTGTAAGAGTTCCTTTTGCAAGCTCGAGGTATTCTTACATTCTTTTGATCTAGAACTAATCTACGCTGTGAAAAAATTATACTTCAACCTTCCATCAGTAAGCACATATTTTAATAAGTTTTTTCTTTTTTTTTTTATTTCAGCCACTTCAATGCAACTGTTAGAAAGGGATTCAGTATCTTTCTGTCACTGTCATGATTGTTTTGAGCTTCTTCCGGAAGATATTCAAAAAGCTGTTGTTTAAAATTGTCCAAAGTTAATTGTATGTCCGCAAAAACAAACTAAGAATTTGTCGTGTCATACGATACGTAGCTACATTTTCCGAGATTTCTTTAATGCACAGGAATTAATAAATTTTCTTTTGTCCAATAATGTCTACCAGAAAACAAGTTCCCTTATAAATCCGTCGATTTTATCTCTAGCTCTTATGTTAACATCTTGGCTTCGCAAGCTACTATTTCAATTGTTCTAAGTGTTTGAAAAACTATATTAGAAAGGAAGGGCAGTCTAAGAAGCCAAAAAGAATGGAAATAGTATATTACGATACAAGGTTAGGAAGTGTTTTTTTTTTACAAAATCGAGGAAAAGTTTGAAAAATGAGCAGAGCGAATTTGTCAATTTACAATATTTTGTAATGCTCTTCACAAACGTGTATTGTACAACATTTTTTTGCACGTTAATATTTTTAAAATTGCAAACACAATATATTTTGCATTGAAAATTTAGAGCAATATTATTCCAAAGTCTTCGCAAAACTGCATGTAATGGTAACCAAGTAATAATAAGCGTACTGTAATGGGTTATTTCAGTATAGTTTTATATTATGAAGAATGGTTTCTCTAGTAAAAGTTTCTGTGTGAGAATTCTAACTTTCAAGGCCTAACAACAATAGCTGTAAATGCAGTATAGTGCAATTTCTAGTTTTGCAGGTATCGACACATTAGAAGTTGGGTGGTATCTACTGGTTTTGAGTAAAATTATCGTTGTTCACCATTTTACAAGTACTTGTATTGTTTGAATGGAGTTACTGGTATGGTAATGAGGGGGGGGGGTGTCGCAAACAATGTCTGACCCAAAAGTGGGTCGCACCTTCAAAAAGTTTGGGAACCATTGCTGTAGATCAGCAATGTTTTCTACTACAATAGATGGTCCTATAATCTGTCTTCACGCATACACCAGCGCGCATTACAAACTGATAATTTTTCGGAGTTATGTGGGGAGTGTCAATCATTTCTCATCGACCTAATTACTTCATTTTGCACTGTTCCTCAGAAATAAATTTCACGTGGTGTTAGATGTGGGGAAGAAGTAAATCATAACCCTCTACTATTAATTCTACGACCAAATATGTTCACGAATATGCCTATTATTAATATAACATGCCGTAGTACCGAAGTTTTAGTTCTGCGAAACGCCGTGAGTTCACGGGTGTAAGTAGCGATAGTAGCGGGGAGACCTGCAGCTGGTCGACCTGGGATAAAGATAAAAGCAAACAAGACGAAGACCATGGTCATAGGAAGAAAAATGAAGAAGGTGAACGTGCGAATTCTAAATGAGGCAGTAGAGTAAATGGGCAGCTTCAGATACTTGGGGTGTACTATAAATATAATATCAGCTGCTGCCAGGAAGTCAAAAGGAGGATACCAATGGCAAAGGAAGCTTCTATTAGTAGAAGGAGCATCGTCTGCGAACCTCTGGAAAAAGAATTAAGGAAGAGACTACTGAAGTGTTTTTTGTGGAGTGTGGTATTGTACGGGGCAGAAACATGGACATTACGACGAGGTGAAGAGAAGCGACTAAAAGCACTTGAAATGTGAACATGGAGAAGAATGGCGCGTGTGAAATGAACAGAGTAAGAAACAAAGCTGTGTTGGAAACAATGAGTGAACAAAGAATGATACTGGAACTGATAAGGAAGAGGAAAAGGAATTAATTAATTAATTCATCCATCCATCCATCCATCCATCCATCCATCCATCCATCCATCCATCCATCCATCCATTCATTCATTCATTCATTCATTCATTTTATTCCATAGATCTGAGATGAGCAATGAAGCTTTAAGATGTGGAACAAGTCAAAATATTAAAATTACAATTTTTACAAATTTTTATAGTTTTACAATTTAATAATTTTCTACAATTTTTACAATTTTGTGCAATTTTTTATAATATTTTGGCGAGATGTAGTGAGATGAGGTGACATCCGAGGATTCGTTAAAATATTACCCGGCATTTGCCTTTTGGTTGGGGAAAACCTCGGAAAAACCCAACCAGGTAATCAAATCAAAAGGGGGTAATAAAATCAAAGGAGTTGATGCCAAGGACTCGCCATAGACCATCCGGCTTCAGTCCCACGGCTGGGTCACTGGCTGAGAAGAAACTGCCTACTGAAGGATGCACAGGAAGGATTAGTGTACGGGACAAGAGTTCGGGGCAGAAGAAGATATCAAATGATAGACGACGGTAAGATGAGACTAAGGCTTCGACCACAGTGCAAGCGGCTGGCGGCGCGGCGCGTTGAGTGGCGGCGTGGATGAATCACAAACGCATGTTAGCAAATTCAGCTGGCCATAGTGTGAGCGGAGCGGCATTTTGGAGGGGAAGTTGGTTCAAGGACAACGCTACACGCCGCTGGCCGCTCGCTCTTGTTTGAGATTTTAGCGGCGCCGCTCACAATTGCAAGTATGAATTGTCAAGAAATGAGAAAGAAGTTATAATTTAAGAAGCGAAAACCCGAATATTCCTATGGAATAATTGGGAGAAGAACTTCAAAAACCTCTCCATGACGAGGAATATGTAGGAAGACATTTTACTGAACGCGAATAATATTTGTATAATATGTCGTGTGATGATGATTATTATTATTATTATTATTATTATTATTATTATTATTAATCATATTTCGTAGAATATTGTCGGGATAAACACTCAGTGCTGTGTACAATATTAAACATATTCCAACTCCGAAATAAAGGTACAATTATATGATTTAAATATTTCTGTTGTTACGATTAACGATCGTTAAAGCAAAGAAATACCGGTAGGATTAAAACTATTAGGTCAAAAGTCATTATTTACAATCTCAGACAAGAAATTGGCACTTCTGTTATGAAAAAAAAACACAATCTATTAAGTACAAATTATAATGTTATATTAACATCTGCGACTGATTGAAATAATCAGTGAAGTTATCCTTATTTGTCTATCAAATTCACTGCAACTATTATTCCTGAAAATCTGAGTTCTAATGAGTTTGCACATCATCAGTTCTCTAATTTGTAAAGTCGTTTCATGATAATGCAGATCATTCTTTGTCGCAATCTTTTCTCAAATGGAAGATTATAATATGTGCTGGCTCTTTTCACATTTGTGTCCATATTTCTATCGTGAATCGCCACTTAGCACGCAATATTCAGAAAGCACATTCCACGTATTATTTTTCGAACACTAGATAAACGTTGATTAAAATTTTCCCTTCTATAGTCCCGACGCTGTTATTTCCGGCGTGACTCCGCCTCTTTGCTTACGTCTTAGAAAGTGAAGGCTCTATAAAGCCTAGGTAGGTAGTATCATTCGCCATTTTTGTTCTTACGTTGCCGAGCTACCATGCGAGGAATCTATTTGCAACACCGTTAAACATTATCATGTCGTAACTCCTATGATAATAAATCAAACGCAATGTAATCCACCAAATAATTGAGCGGCAAATAACGTCTTCGTGTGCTTTCTGCGAACGCCAACTAAAGAGCTAAAATGGCGGGCGATTATATTAAGTATTTATCGAGCCTTAAGAAATGAATTAGCGAATCACAAGACGCACACGTTTAAATGTAGCCGACCTGCAACGCGATTGGCTGCCGGAAATTAGAGCGACGGGACTATAGGCGTTAGTTCTCTCACTAGATATTGCCTCATAAGATAAAGTTTTAGAGGATAGGCTTCATATCCAATAAGTACAAATGATACCTTTACAATTGAGTTCGATATTTCAGGCACATTGAACCTGTTGGTCTCCAACAAATTGAAAAGTGTAAAGTTGTGAAAATTCCTCCATCACTGTGTTTTCTTTTCCCACCAAATCAATGGTTAAAATGTTTAGTCTGCGCCAGCAATACTCTGTAGCAATACTACGTAAATTAAAATATCTGGAACTGAATTTATCAGGACCCTTTACCTGACCATGCTTTTCGTCGTTTGTTACGAAGCAATTAGGGAACCATAACGTTCGTAGTAATCACTGACTACTTCGTTTAATTTTTCTTTATTTGGTTATGGTATAAATTCTTTAATCGATTCATTTTAGATTACCTCATACGTTTATCTTGCCATTACAACTGCTGTAAATTTTCCTATCCTGAAGGAAAATGCCCGTAATCGCAATGATGTCCCTGTGTTTATAAACCTACAAGAAAGAGTAATGTTAGAAATTTACCTTAAATTTTGTTCATTTTAACGTAGTAGAAGACTTAATATTAGAATATATTAATATTTCAGTCACTAATTCATTAAATATTCATTATTGCATTATATTTCAGAAGACGTGGCAAAAATAAGTCGTAGAATTTAAAAGATAAATTTGAGAAGGAACTCCAGAAGCTCCCAAAGATACGAAGCGGTTCCGAACTCTTGAATCGCTACATCGTTATGGACGTTTTTCGACCTGACGACGTTTATGAAGGACGTCGTCCTTTCTGATAGGGCTGTAGGAAATCTTTCCTTCCAGGAGATCCCATCGACTCCGAACAGTCCTGATTTGGGAGAAAGTAAAGACAATTATCAGCGATGATAACGTATCACTTCAGACGAATATGTCTTCGAATGCCTCAACACCAAAGCCAAGGGCTCGAATATAAATCTAAATTATTTAAATATATATCACTTATATAAAAATATATTTATGTTAAATCTATTTATCAATAATTGGTTATTTAAAATAGGACCTTATATATATATATATATATATATATATATATATATATATATATATATATATATATATACAATAATATAAAAAATAATTGATGCTGAAATAGAGTAGTTCGATATCCTGTTAATAAAGCAACGGCAAGAGAGCATATTTTCAGTGGTACGGAGCACAATTTTTAATGTCTCTTTTGCCGCATATGAAAAGTAATAATTATAAGTGTAGTGGAAAAATTAAAATTGCACAGCACACAATTGTAAGAAGTTTTAAATGCAATAAATCAAAATGAAAAAAATGAAAAATATTGAAAACTGCTCATTTCTAATGTTAAATTTTCGTAAGAATAAACATGTGTTTTTTTTGCCATGTAAGATGCAGCCCATGTAATTATTCGTAATGAATGAGACTTAATTCCATCAACACAAAAATTTAAGGATTCGTAGGACTATTTTTATTTTATTTTATTTATATGCAGTATAGCCTACCTGCATCATTGTTCGAAGAATGCATGATCCTGTGTCTTTAACTTAAAATAATTGTATCTTAATATAATGATTAGCCATTGTGCAATAGTGATAAATCTTCGAAATTTGATGGCTTGCTTCTGTAGTCGCTCCTTATTTTTATTTAGAAAATAGTCGAAAGTTGTAATAGGCATGCGAGTATACTTTAAATATCTATCTGGAAATGTCCCTAATTCTCCATACAAACGATGAAATTCTCCGAGTTTCACATCTCTTATTAAATGGATGAACACAAAATTCTCTTCCATTCCTATTTTAAGCTGTTCTTTCTAGATAAGAATTGCCTAAAAGCAAACACTGTCATGATCTCATCTCCACGCCGCGCCGGGTCGCTCACCAACTCTGCGCTGTATGGCCACACCAACGCTCTTTCCTCCCCACTCCTCAATTTTTCGAGAGCGGTACCGCGCCGCTCGACGCTTCCACTGTGGCCGCAGCCTAAGAGGAAGACAGAAAATAGAAAAGATTGGAGGAAGCTCAGTTTGCAGTGAAAGACCTGCCGTTAAGTAGAACACTATGAGTGAATTATTTATTTATTTATGTATTTATTTATTTAAAGAATACATGGACAGATGTAGATAATATGGGATGTTACATTTAAACTAATAATATATATTTTTAAATATTGTACAATTTTATTTTATATTCTATTAACCTGTTTATTAAAGACATTAACAATGGAAAACCAACACATTACCGGTATTTAGAGTGTTGAATACCATTATTACGTTAATTTCTTTTTATCAATTTTTCACAGAATATGGTAAATTTATTAAGCTGGTATGCTAATTACATTACGCCTAATGGGTGAATTGTGTTATATTGCATTACATATTTTTGACTGCTGAAGTTTTAGGAGCTCCATTATTATTTATAATGAATTATGTAAAATATATTACAATGGGGGATAAATTGTTACTGGGATCATAAAATGAAATATTATTTAACATCTTGTCAAGAATACATTAATGTGTGTAGAAATAACTGTGACTGGCAACTTTTCTTTTTGTTGATTTTTTTCATAAAGTATAGACTCTTTGGACACTTCTATTTAATTGTTGATGGATTACAATAATACAGATGCATAAACAAATTTAGACTGAACGAAACTCACCGCGTAGAATCGGAATAGTGCTGAGTGCCTAATTTATAAGACGATTTCTTTTGTAAGTGTTATTTGTTTTGTTATGCTAAGCCATTTGATTCGTATGTGTTTTTTAAATATTTTGTTTTATTACGAAACTAGTTCATATTGTAGTAACGTGTAAATTTTCTACACATAGTAAAAATACATTCATTTATTGTACTTTAATTTCCTCATGATTCACGAAGTTGGTAAGTGTATAAAAATAATATTTAATGTTCACTATTTCAATATAATATTCTGAAAATACATAAATACGAAATATTTGTGTATAATGCAAAATATCTGAAATAATAATAATAATAATAATAATAATAATAATAATAATAATAAAGGTAAATGTAAAGGTATCCCCGTCATACGCCATGAAGCACTTGGGGAGGCATGGAGGTAGAGCCCCATGCTTTTCATGATCTCGGCACTAGAATGAGGTGGTGTGGTCGGCACCACGCTCCTACCGCCTTTTACCCCCGGGAAAGACCAGGGTACTGAATTTTATAGGAGGATGAGTGAACCTCGGGGCCGTTCTGGAAGTTTGGCAACGAGAAAAATCCTATCACCATTTGGGATCGAACCCCGGACCTTCCAGCCCGTAGCCAGCTGCTCTACCAATTGAGCTACCAGGCCGCCAATAATAATAATAATAATAATAATAATAATAATAATAATAATAATATTAATAAAGAAACGTATATTTTCGAAGTCTCTTTTAGAGAAAGTGATTTTTGCATGCATTCTACTCCTTCGCCTACGACAAACTTTTGTCCTAAACTTGTAGACATAATGCCATTATTAGTATGAATGTGACATCTATGACAACGACAACGATGACAACTATGACGACAGTGACTGTGATAACGGTTATGACGATACAGCAACCGTAAAGACAACGTTGTCGTTAGTAATGAAGACAGCCACAGCAATTATGACGATGATGATAATAATGTTCATGTTTATAGGCCCATATTGTATGGGTAAGTATAGTCTACACAGACAAAAGGAAACCAAATACAGTATCTTAATTTTGATACGGTACTCTGCATACCTAACAAGTGTTAACATCTCTTATTTCCCAACTACAACCTTGTCGGATCTATAATATAGACATATTTCATAACGAAATAGCAACGAAGGGGAAAATAAACATATCCATGTTGCTAGAAACTGAAAAAGGCGTTTAGTGAACCATAACCAGACAAAGTAAATATCATGACAACCACACGCGCTTCTCTAAAAGTATTTCAAGGTTCCAAGAAATGGCGCAAGATGAGCACATGTTTGAGAATCATCTTCCTATGTTGGCACACCTGTAGGATGTGCAATTGAACAAACGATCACGAGAAACAAATCATAGTCGAAATGCCGAGCTTGTTGATCTGTTGGATGTCACGGAGGGAATATTGTTGAACATGTAGCTCAGATCTCAATTGCCGAGGTCAGCACCGACTGCTTTAAGAGGTCGATATTTTTAATTTAGCCGCTCCCGTTTATCTGAGATATGAGTGCACGATCGGGAAATAGCTTATTAGCGTTATACAACACCCATTTCCTCGCTCTGGTCCATTGCAATATTCTGTCGTGAAGAGAGAAGATTGTTTAAAGTTTTCTTTAATCGTTTTCGTGTCTGGATCGTCAAATGACGCAAACGAAATAGAAAATACAACTTATTGTTACAATTCAGTTACATCTGCTTCCAATTTCTTTAGTAACAGTTAAATTATCCAGTGATTAGATACATAACCGTATTCGACTTATAAAACTGGCGTACTGTTATCATCGAATACTCTATTAGACTTGATTCGGGTCCACGCATTTAGGTAGACATAGGACTATTTCAGTGTGCGCTCTACACCCCGTGTTAAATTTTGAATGGGAGTTTCCGACACTTGTTTCTATAGCCTATATCCATGAGGTCACTGTCACAGAGCGAATTTAATCCTCAAGGCATAGATAAACGAAGTCTGCCATGTCTGTTTTTCACATTGGGTACGGTTCTTGTCAACGAGCTAGAAAGAGTTCACAGAGTGGCTTTTGCACAGTCATATTTGAATCAAATTGAAAGTGCGTCCACCATTTAATAACCACCCAAAATAAAGAGGGCGTGCTAATAAGAAAAGATCAAGTCGAGCAGTTTGTCAATATCTCGTTTACAGAAATCACTTCAAGTGTAAAAAATCTGGTGTTTCGTAAATAATTTTACTTTGTACGTGCTAGTAACTTCATCTAAAATACAGAATTTATGTATGAGATTTGACCCATTATTTTCACACAGTTCAAATAAAATTATCACTACAAATGACAAAAATGAAGAGAACGCACAGTAATAGCTAACTCAATACATCATCATTACGGCGCTTTACCATCTGCGTAAGCATTTAAAATTTAGGAAAAACATCATTACTGTGAACTTCGAGAAAATTGAAAATTGCTTATTCTCCTCGATATGTTAACACTTCTTTAGACGCTCTATGGAATACTCTGTTATCTAACTTAGATTTAATTAGTTATTTTTGAATGATATTTTGGCGAGATGAATCCAAGGATTCGTTATGGAATTACCTGAGATTCGCTTTAAGTACAGGAAACGTCGGAAAATACCCAACCAGGTAATCAGCTTAGATAGCAGTTCAACTCAGATCTGAACACAATCCCGGTGGTCTTTAATTACGCTAATGTTATTTGTATGAAAATTATTACCTTTTCATATGCATAATTTTTGCTGCGTTTCTTCATAGATGTTGAATAAGGACGAAATTTAATCAAGCCTATGTAGTGAAAATGTTAATAAAAGCTATAGGCTAATTTCTGATTTTCCTAATTCCTTAAAAATAAACTGTATTAAATATATATATATATATTATATTATATATACAGGTACATAGCACGCATGTCACAATTACTGTTTCGATATGAGGGAAGCTGAAGACGCGAATTTCCGTTAAGAAAATTAAGCGGTATCAGGGATATACTGGCATGTAAAATACGTCACCCAGTTTCGGGAATGAAACTATATTTGTGTAGGCCTACTATAAATGATTTTATATTTTTTTCGATCTACAAATGCAGAATATTGGTATCTGTTTATGATAAGATAAGTAACTACTGAAGGGCACACTATGTATTTTTTCTTCATACGAATCGACATTCCGAAATTATTTCAACTTCACAAAAATGTTTCATTATAGTTCACGCAAATTGTATCGTACTCGTCTATCATCATTTCAATATTGCAGAACAAACTCACTATTACAAATGAAAGAATTGGTAGCACAGGTCTGTAGCTGCTCTCGATGCCGAGATATTATTTGGAGAGGCCGCGCGGCACGGCTAATTTTATACGCAAATTCGGCGGCCTCATGCCCGTAGCGAGAAAAGATGTCGTCATTAGGCGTGATCACACAAGTTATATTGTTTCATGACCTAATTACTAATAAGATTAGCACTCGGCTGTGGCTCACAGTTGTTACAGTAAGCATTTGAAATTCTGTTATTTGTACTTCAGTACCGATCCCGTACCTGGTGCCCATGCAAGATGCGGGAAAAGATGTATTCTACGTTAAAAATTTTAAATGGGTTTATTGCAGCACACAGTCTCTTTATAACTCGTGTTCATATATAAAAAAATTGTGATTGCAGATGACATTTTAAGGGGTTAGGTACAGCTTACAGCATTAAAATTTTGGAAATATCCTCCATTACTGTAGCTTGTACAATAATGAAAATTCGTGTGTGTAAAACACTGTCCTTCTACTATATGAAAAAAATATTTGTACGATTTAAAAAAATATTTACATTTTTTAAAATTAATTTCATTGTGCAGTGATGAAGCATTTCCCACATAATTCTAAAACTATCCAACTTTCTGTAATGAAATTTTTGTGTGTATTTATGCATGTTATATCTACAATGTGGTACAAGATCACTTCTCTGGATTTAATAGATTGTCTGATAAAAATAAATTCACTTAAAAAATGGTCAAGTATCAGTACTTTCTTCTAACACAAAATAAAAAAAAATATTACTTATTAAGGAATGTAGTTGAAAGAGCATGCTATTGTAAACATGAGTTTCAGGAATAAAATAAAAGAGAGAGAACATGAAAAAGTTAACAAGTTTATGAATTGTGAGGGAAACGCTTCATCACTGCACAGTGAACTGCAACCATTTTTAATTTGAAAAAAAAAAAAAAAAACTAAATTTTTTAAATTGTAAATTTTTTTTTTCATATAGTAGAAGGACAGTGTTTTACACACACCAATTTTCATTATTGTACAAAATATAGTAATGGAGGAAAAATTGTTTAATATTTCCAACAATGTTACTGCTGTAAGCTGTATCTAACTCTTTAAAGCGATTAAATTTCGTTTTCACCTAGTTTTAACATGTTGAGTAATAACTATAGAACTCGGATTTCAAATCTTAATAATAACAGATATTATTTAATAATAATAATAATAATAATAATAATAATAATAATAATAATAATAATAATAATACATAATGCCCCGCATAAAACACTTTTCTAGTGTTTAAAATTAATATTTTTTCAGCGCTTTCCTTCTCCTTCAACGTCTTTTCATCCATATAATTTTTTGGTATATGCATTTTTTATTTATGGTTGTCTTAAATCTTTCATCCTTCTTGCATGATACATTCCTTAATTTTTCACCTCATTGATTTATAATATGTAATTTGAATATGTACAATTAAGTTCGTCATCATTCTCGCTTACTTTTCCATACTTAAAATATTTTTAGGAATATCACCAAAAACATGAAATAGATGAAATAATTTAGGTCTACTACATTTGTATAGACCCTACAAGTACATAATGTCAGGGCTGTAACGACAGAAATATTTATGTATACTATACATACAAAATGTAATTAATACTATACTTATTTACAGTGTTATAAAAGCATGATAATGTATCAACTTTCTTACATTTCTAAGTAATTCGATAAATGACCCAGGAGGCACTGGTATTCCTATTTATCACAAAACGTGAGACTATATTTTCAAGGAAATCACGAACATAACTGATAGCTTCTATGTAAGGAAGGTACAAGTCATCAAACAGAACGACAAGGAACTAATAATGTTATTATAAAAATGTATTTCAAAACAAATGATCTTGCTCAAAGTTCAATATCCCTTGAACGTTGGACTTTGAAAATAGGATCGAGGCAGTGTTCAAGTGTCGGGAGTGACAATTTTAAGAATAATTATCAATAGCTATTAGTAGAAGACGGGCGCTAGAAAAAAGGCGAGGGGCGATAAAAAGAGAAACCAAGAGTCAGGAACTGATAGGGAAGAAAGTAGTGAAAAGATTAAGGGTGCAAGTGTAAGTGGAAATCTAGTATGTGAAAGTGAAAGCGTCGGGGGGGGGGGAAATAAAAGAGGAATAGAAGAAGAAGTAAATAGAAAGAAAGACAAAGACAGAAATAAGGCAGACACTAACAGTAAAGAAAGGTCAGAACCTGCGACAGCTGAGGATATAGCAGAGATATTTGATAGGTTTAAAAAAATTTGGGTATGTGATCAAAAATTGCAAGTAAAGTGAAACTGGAAAAGATCGAGAGGTATAGGGGAGAGAGAAAGTGTATAAGCAGAGGTGTAGAATAAAATATAAGTATTTGTAGGAAGTGAGAATAGTGATATTGGATTAGGTGTAAGCAGAATAGTGAGAAAGTGAAAGTGAGCGCAAATAGGAATGAGTGAAAATAGTGAGAAAGGGTTAAGAGAAGTGAACAAGTGACAGCATAAAATTAGTACTAACATTTGAACGTTGGAACAGTGAATGAATATAAGAGAAAGATAGGAGAAAAGGTCAAAGAACAAATAGGACAAATAATTCAATATGATAATTTATAGAGAAAAATTGAAATTGAGATTTTAGTGAATAGTAGTTAGAGGAAAAAGGGGGTGTGAAAGGAGTAGGCCTATATAATATTAGATATATTAGGATTAATGAACAAATAGAGAATAGCAAATGAAATGTAGGAGAAATACTGAAGAGGAGTTTGACCAAGTAACAAAAAAGGTACATAGTGTAATTGGGAGTATTTGTGTAGAAGTGTATTGCAAATAATGTGTTATTGTAATAATATGTTACCGGTGGCACCGGATACAGAAATGTGAGGTACTCCATTACACTTAAAGAAGTGCTGTGACGAAATATATCATATCATATCATATCATATCATATCATATCATATCATATCATATCATATCATATCATATCATATCATATCATATTAGTAGAAGAAGATGGAAGAACAGGCTGACCTAGTAAATTAAAGTAAATGAACATCGAATGATGTGAAAAGGAAAACTTGTATAGCACATATTATAATCATTGCACGTCATTCATTTTTCATTCTTAGTTTTCTGCCCAGGGCTGGTTTTTCACTGCAAACCCAGCATTCTCTAATCTTTCCTATTTTCTGCCTTCGTCTTAGTCTCCGCATATGATCCATATATCTTAATGTCGTCTATCACCTTATATTTTCTTCTGTCCCGAATTCTTCTCCCGTTCACCATTCCTTCCAGCGTAACCTGCAGTAGGCCAGTTTCAGCCAGTGACGCAGCTTCACTTCTTATCCTGTTCGCACGTCATGTATTCGAATACTAGCTACATTACATATGATGGTCATACTAACTATAAAATTCATGATTATGAGGAAAACTGTACTTTTCGAAAAATAAATTGTATGTACGTCAAACAGAAGTCAATTTTAAAGTTAAAAAACATATTTTTTTTTAGTGTTTAATCTTGCCGATTAAATTAACCATGATTATTAAATCTATAAATTAAAAAAAAAAAAAAGAACAAACATCCAATTTTTGTTAAAATAATCTGAAATGTAAAACTTTATTCTGAATCAATGGCACACCGAATTATACAGAATGTAAGGAGTATAAGTTCCATTATTTTAACTGATGATTATTCATGTCATAAGGAAGAAAAAAATTTTTTACAATTTTTTTATAGTTTCAATATTTAACTAATTATTAACGTTTACAATATTAAACGTTTCGCAAGGTTGCTGGATGGGGGGAAGGAGGAGGACGAGGAGGTTTATAAGTACACAGTACAGCTCAAGCGGGTACAGACATACCGGTACAAAACAGATGCTCTGTTCTAATGCAGCAGTGGACCATGACAATACTGTTGTTTACATAAAACGAGCAGCAAATACAAACTTTCAATATTATTAATAGAACATTATGGTAAATTTACATTTTATGTAACAATATTGTTCCATTTTTATTGTATGTCTAAAAAATAAGCAATAATGGTTTTCTGCACAAAATCACAGGAACTTTTTTTCTAATGAAAAATTTTAATCTCTCCAGCTTCCGTAAAGCAGTATCATTTTTAGACAAATTTCTGGTTGTGTGATTTTCGAAACGAAGTAAGACACTCCTGGTTTCTAAAAATTTGTTGAGAAACTTCTACAAAATTTCGCCGATTAGGTAACCTTCTTTGAGGAAAACGTTGACGGTACATCCTTCTTGCCTTACTTGAATTACGACGACATTCTCCATAAATTAATAACATATCATATTCCTAAACTGTAAATGACATTATCGAATACCCTGTACTGAACTGTCATCCGCTCTGCAGTAGACCTATAGACAGGGAGCTTGAACTCAGCTGATTCGTACTTCCGTCTGTGCAGAGTACTGCCTGCTGAACACGTTACCACGTCTCTACGCCAGAATATTAACAAATTTAGGCATGCATTTTTATTTAATTTCACGAAAATGTAATATTAGTTTAAATGAATATTTGTGTGTTATATTAACTATTTGCTAGATATACCTACTGGTCCACACCTGTGGAGTAACGGTCAGCGCGTCTAGCTGCGAAACCAGGTGGCCCGGGTTCGAATCCCGGTCGGGGCAAGTTACCTGGTTGAGGTTTTTTCCGGGGTTTTCCCTCAACCCAATACGAGGAAATGCTGGGTAACTTTCGGTGCTGGACCCCGTACTCATTTCACCGGCATTATCACCTTCATATCATTCAGACGCTAAATAACCTAGATGTTGATACAGCGTCGTAAAATAACACAATATACCTACTGATGTAATTTTCGTAATTTTACTAACGATATAAGCAGTATAACGCAAATAAAATAAGAAAAGATTTTTTTTTCTGGGAAAACTATCAAGTTTTGACCATATGTTGTGTGGACATTTTTTGATCCTGTAGACCAGGGCTTGTCAATTGATGCCCACAGGAGCAAGCGCGCACTTTAGAGCCCAGGAGAGCCTGAGCGCTTTACAGCGGAAAGGAAAGAGACAGACGAAAGAGGTGGTATATTCCGCTTGGCCGAGCTATATTCAGGGATGGCCAGCATTGATTCAATAGATAAAGAGAAGAGAACTTATTAAAACTGTATCCATGTTAATTTTTAGATTTGTCTGAGAAATAGAAGTGCATTATAAGAATGTAAATTTTAATTTTAATGCTCATTTTTCACAAGTTTGATTTTTGTATTAAAAAGAAATATTTTCTCAACTTTTCGTATAGAAAAGTGAACTTTTCAGGTATAGGCCTATTTATTTAGTAGCCTTACAGAATGTTTTCGTAAATCTAATATATCGTATATACATATTACTGAAGATAGTGTATTGAACATTTTGAAAATATTCGCATGGAAATTGTTTGTAAGGAAATGAATTAACAAAGCAACTACTGTTACATCATAAGCAAAAGATACGTGCTCATGTGTTGTAAAAAAGTCAGCTCTATAGTTTCAGCAGATTTCGAGAAAATAATTTAATATTCTGGTGATAGGAAATTGCTCACAAATATCACCTTAAAAGCATAATGCGATAAGAATTTTGTTATGTAATATTAGTTACACTTAAAACAGATACAGTACCTAGGTAGCTTTGCTTTGTACTGTAATATTGTTTTGATTATTTATTGATTACTTTTGTAAGGCTAAAGATACCATCAATATAAATTCCAACTTATAATGTCATACTCAATCTCTTTCTTTGGAATATCACTGTCTTTATGAATAATGTGTTTCATCCACTTAATACAGTATAATATTACACTACTATGGAATTTAAGTGAATATTCCTTCTTAACTCTCTGTTATGTTATTAAGAAGTGCAATATTAAGAAATCAGTGTTAGTACTTTTGTTTTACAGACAACATAGATAATATTAAACAGAAAGAAGTCATATAAAAATAACGACATAAAATTTCACGTTCCGTTTGAAGTTTGTGCATCACTGTTTTCTTAATCCAACAGGTTGCTTATTCATATACACAACCCTTCCTCTTTCCATACTTAGCGCTTGCTGCCCGTGCACGACGTCAAGGTCAGAAAAATGCTCTTGTTTTGACATCACTGCTGTAGATCTTCCCCGACCACTGTGGAAAGGACGGCACTTATACTCCTTACACTCTGTATAATAAGAAATAAAATGGACGTAATTATATGTTGCTTCTTAGAACTTGGACTAAATGTAAAAATGAAGATTACCCGAAATGTCTTTTTTTGTTCCACTCATTATGAAAATAATGTTCACTCAATCATGCTATTCATTAAATTGATAGTACACTGTAAGGGAAAACTTGTTTTAGGCCAACAGCTTTGAACAAAAAAGTATTTTTTAAAGAAATGATGGAATATTTTTAAATAAATGTTCAGTTAGCACAGATACATAAGGAACTATACTCAGAAAAGTTCGGGACAAAAGTAGATTTCAGATGATAGACAACATTCCATGGATTATATTCGGAGACTGAGAGGAAGTAGTGAAATAGGGAAGAGTGAAGAATTATTGCGCTTGCAGTGAAACACCTGTCCTTGGCCAGACAACTATGAATGAATGAAACTCACATTTCACTCCAGACACTTTGTGTACGGGGAAACAAACAGTGACTTCATTGCCTGAGATTATGTATTCTTGTGGAGTAGTTCCTAAACTTTCACACTTTTCAAAGGAATGAAATGACAAACTCAATTACAAGTAACATGAAAATTCCTTTTAGAAGTAAAAAAAAAATGAAATAAAATAAAAAATTAAGGAATTATTTAATATTTTTCTATTAAAAGTGATGGATTTTATGACACTCTTCATTCATTGTCGAATAAAAAATAAAGGTTACTGAACTATGTGATGAGATATTGAAACTTAGTAATAGTCTTACTCCTCCAGATGCTGAGTAGTCAGACTTCCGGCCTGTAACGCAGGCAGCTTGGATTCGAGTCCCGGTCAGGTCTGGGATTTTTAATTGAAAAATCCATAGTGACACTTGTGGCGAACAAGGTCGAAGTTGCGGTTTTTCTCGGGGTTCTCCCGTTTTTTCCCTAAGTATTAGGCATCTACATCATTCAGTCACCATTTCTCCATTTCATCATCATTCCGTAGCATTTCCCGATCGCCGGCTGGCGACGGACGGAGGGAGCTGGCCTATGGACGAGGAGGGTTGCCTGCCTTTTTTTTTTTTTTACTTCTCATCAAAGCTATTAAATTATTATCATTATCATTATTTTTTTCTTCTTCTTCTTCTTCTTCTTCTTATTATTATTATTATTATAATTATTATTATTATTATTATTATTATTATTATTATTATTATTATTATTATAAGATCAATGTCAACAATAAACAATACTTTTTTTTTGCCCCCCGTTCCTGGGCCGTTTTTCCTCTAATGTCATTGATTTAAAGTCCCCTGTTTTCTTTCCGTCTCCTTTTCTTTTCTTCTGTTTCCTAAATGTATAGGTATGGATCTAATCGGCGATGTACACATCGGTGAGGAAGGAATCCCCACCCTGTCCCATACCTCCAGGCAAGCCGCCCCACAAGCAGTACCCTGCCGGTTATCACTTGTGCGTTTTTTAGAGGGGGGGGAGACACTGTATTTATATATTACATATTGTTATAAAAAGTATGATGTTCTCCTGTCCATGGACTAAGCATTTTGTTCTTTCTTCTTCATAATTATTTTTGCAGAATTTAACATCAGTTGTAACCCTGATAATGTGGGCTGTTGTGTAGTTGTAACATAGTTCAGATATCCCATACTGAGCCAAATAATGTAACTTCTATTACGGTGTGGAGGAATATCTAAGAAGAGTACCATTCGTTTTACATCATTCGGGTTGTCTATTTTCGTTGCATCTTGAATGGTACTGTATATCCATGTCCACAAATTTGGTACACAAATAGTCAGTCTATGATGTAAGGTGTCTATGTTTCCACACCTTGTACATAGAGAAGAATGACTAATATTATGAGTAAATTGTTTGGCTTCAGTTGGTATAATGTCATTTATGCATTTGTAAGCACTGCTTTTCCATTCCGTTGGTATCGTTGATATTTTAAAAGATTTCCAAATTCTATGCCAATTCAAATTAGGAAATTTCATCATTACTGAAACAGGATTATTTTGTAGTGTCGATAAATGTAAGTAAATATCCTTGGTTGTGATGTGTTTTGCATTCTGTATCACGGAAGTTGGAAGGTTTTCAATTATTGTCCTAATTCGTCTGAATATAAAATGTTGTGATAAACTATCGGGTATTGTGACTGATGTCCGGAATATACTTTTATGAGCAGGGCCTGGCATTTTTTTTAACACAGTATAGACCCAGTCCCCCTTCTTCTATTGGTTTCCATAATTGTGTTTTAGCTATTTTATACAAATGCCCGGACCACAAGTAGTAGTTAATACTCAGTTCAATACGTTGAGATATCTCTACAGGCAAGGGCAACACTTGACTGAGATACCATAACTTAGAAAGAAACAAAGTAAGTTGATGTGCCAGACTTTCTGAAATAAGTTTAAATTTCGATATTTATGTTGAGCTAGAGTATATCGTATGTACGTCAACAATGGTGTCCAATTTAGTTCCAGCATTTTTTTGCATATCTACGTGGATAGTCATCGCAAGTATCTTGACCCGATCGTTTATAGGTATCTCCGCGAAAGATCTGTCGACAGGCCAATTCCCCAGTGATAATAATGTGGATTTTTGAAGGTTGATTTTAGCTGTCGATGCTAATTCATAACTCCTAAGTATGCGTTGAAGGTCTGCCATTTGATTGGGGTGTTTTAATCGTATCACTATGTCATCAGCATATGCTATCGTTGAGAATAAATTGTCTTGCGTTATGTAACGAGTGAGATGAGCCTGTAGCATCCTAATTAACGGTTCTGAGCATAGGGAGTACAGTAACATGGACAACGGGTGCGTAAAGTACCCATTTATTTGTACTCTGGAATATGTAAAGAAAATTGATGGCATTTATGATTAAGTTGGGTATTTTCATTCTACGCATGATCTGAAACATATATTGGTGATGCGTATTATCAAAAGCTCCTTGGAAATCCAAAGATAATAGAGCTGCTTTCTCCTTGTTTCCACTTGCAAGCTGAATAATGGTGTCTCTTATTCCTAAAAGATTTTCTATAATCGACCTGCCAGGAACGCCACATTTCTGTTCATTTCCAAGGAGCGATGATAGATACGGCCGGATTCTATTGGCTATTATTTTTGAAAATAATTTACAGTCAGCATTCAGAAGTGTAATAGGACGAAAATCCTTCATGATTGTTGGAGTCATCTTCTTGGGTATTAGGATGATAATTCCTTCGTTAAATCCCATGGGAGAATCCGTCGTACACAGCAATTCGTTCATCAGTCGATGCATTTCCTGTTTAATGATGTCCCAATATTGTTTGTAGAAGCTATAACCGATTCCATCCGGTCCAGGTGCAGAGTGTTTACTGGAAGTTTTTATAGCTTGTGAGATTTCATCAAGACTTATGGGGTGTGTTAGTAGGTTTATTTCCTCCTCCGGGATGCAAGTTGTTATGTGTTCTAATACTGTAACTTGTTCTTTTTCGTCAGACGGTTTATATCCAAATAACCAAGTGTAGTATGATTCTGCTTCATAGTATCTCTTTATATGAAGTAATATGACGATTGTCTATTGTTGTTAGACTGGAGATATATTTCTTTTGACCTCTGTTCTTTTCTGTCGCAATCTGGTATAAGGATGCTCTCTCCTCCTCCGTGGTTGTTTTAGTACGTGATCGAGTTTTGACTCCTTCCATAATGTGTTCTTGAAATTGTAAAATGCGGTGTTTTATTTTCTTTATTTCATCTTCGACGTTCTGTCCAGCTCTTTGTTTCATAATTAGTTCCTGAAGTAATGTGTTGTAGAAGTCGCTCATATTTCATCTTTCCTGGGCTTTCTCCTTTCCAATTGATTTGAAAAAAGAACTAATGGAGGGTTTATAAATTCTAAGCCATTTTTGTAATTCAGTCATATTTGAGTGCAGTGCTCGTCTTTTTGCTATTTCCCATCTTTCACGAAACTCATCTCGTATGTTGTCGTCATATAATCACGCAGCATTCATTTTCCAGTATCCGCGATCACATTTAGGAATAGTATTATTCTCTTCCATTTTAAGTATGAGGCAATGATGATCACTGAAGGCCACTGGGCTTACACGCGCATGAATCACTTTTTCTTTGTGTTGTTTAGAAACGTTAATTTTATCTATTCGGGAGGCCGAGTTACCGCGGTAGAATGTAAACTCTACGTAGTTTCCATGGCAAACTTCTCAAGAATCAAGCAACTGTAAGTCTTCACAAATTCTTTTCAAACCTGGGGACGGGTTATAGGCGCTTAATTGGTCTTTAGCATTAAGTACGTTGTTGAAGTCTCCTCCTAGGATGAGCATATTGTATTTGTGTCGAAGATAGAAAGGAAGATCTTCAGAAATCACGCGTTCCCGTTCCGTTCTATTATTTGTTCCTGATGGTAAGTAAACATTAACTATCAGTTCATTGGCTTCTGTTAAAATCGATAAAATCCTACCACTGGGATGCAGTTCAGATTGTTTGATGGGTAACCCGCTTCTATATATTATTGCTGTTCCTCTATTTGCTTCTCCCACATTACTTATAACATTGTAATTTGGTTGCAGGAAGTTGAAATTATCAATGTTCACTTCTTGCAATAGTAGGACATCAATATCATTATTGTATATAAATGAACGCAACAACTGTTGTTTAGGGAGGCTTCGTAAACAGTTTATGTTAAGAGTGGCATAGTTGCGAATTAGATGCATAATAATAATAATAATAATAATAATAAGAAGAAAGATAGAATTCTTAAACGAATATGAAAACATAAGGTAATAAATATCGTATTTGTTGTTTCTTAAGAGAACACTAACCTGGTATGTACATTGTGATCCAGAATCTTAACCTGTGTGACGTTTTCAGCATCTCACGTTCCCTCAGCTTCGTTAGGTTTGGGCGGTTTCCAGAGCTTTAATTTCATCTGTATCCATTATTCGCCGGTCTTCTTGGAGAGCGGATTTTTCGTCAGTGCTGTCCTTCTTGCTTCCGTCTTTGGTGCGTCCATATATCGCATATGGGTGCGGGCGTTGGGTGGTTTTCATTTTATTACTGGTATGAGTCGCGAACATATTTTTTTCCGTGGAGGTAACATTAGGCCCCGATTCACGTCCTCTGAGGCGTGGGTCTCGTGGAAATTCATGTTGTGTTTGTTTCA
The DNA here is from genome assembly GCF_040183065.1 of Periplaneta americana. NCBI lineage: Eukaryota > Metazoa > Arthropoda > Insecta > Blattodea > Blattidae > Periplaneta > Periplaneta americana. The sequence continues at coordinate 92,081,652 of NC_091118.1, read as the reverse complement.
TTTTCTTAACGGGAGTTTCTTCAGCCTGTTCCACTTGTTTACTGCGATCTGCATTTGGTGACAGTTCTTCAGGAGAATGGGGCGGTTGCACTATTGTAGGGACTGAAGTTGTTTCCATGCAATCGTCAGTTGTTACTTGTGTGGTGGTGGGCTCCTTCTCAATCTCTGTAGCTTGGTCTGGTTTAATTCGCCTGGCGTAAGATGAATGATTGTAGGTGCCACTGATTTTGCCATTTCGGTCTCCGAGGACGTGTCTGTCTCTTCTTCCACAATCTCTTCCTTGTTCGTATCCATATTCTCTTGTTTACTTTCTTTGCTTATGGCTTCTTCTTCCTCAGTCGCCCGTGTTGACTGCAGTACATTAGATGACCCATCTCGTACTACATCACTTAGCAGGAGTTTCCTTCCTGTAATGTTAACAGGCAGATTAAACTTTTTATTCGGACATTGTGACCGTAGATGTGATTCTTCCCCACATATGTGACACAGCTGGGGTTGTCCTGGATAATGTAGTATGGCAGCATAGCAGACAATGACCAATTTGATCGGTATATGTTTCTTGATTTCAATACGAACCGCTCGAACACCATTACGTACAGGGTATTTATATTGTGTACTCCAAACCTCTGGACAAACGTGTTTCACAGTTCCGTATGATGAGAGAGACTGGATCACTGTATTATCGTCTATCTGGGGTAAGTTAAATAGTCGCACTGTAACAGTGTTGACATCCGCACGCTGTAGAGCCACTTTTACTATTGTTCCGTTGTTATATCTAAAGTTAACTGGGTCTGTATATTTATTCATCAATCGATCGTAATGAATCACTGATACCAATTTTATATATATTGACCTTTCCAGTGTATTCAGCTGAATCATTTCAATTTGGTCTGCTGTGATCTGTAATGTTTCATCAATCCAATTATGGATTTCTAAAGCCGTCGGTCTCTGCGCTTCACTTGTAAACACCATTTTCACTGTATTTTTCCTTTGTATCGTAGCCATTGTTTTTGCACAATATACTTGAGAATACAAAAAAAAAATAAATAAAATAAAAAAATAATAAATAAAAAATAATAATAAGAATATAATATACGAGAAACTAACAGAACTGTTGTATGTTTCTGGATTATCTTCTATGAATCTGAATATAACTATGAACTTAAACTCTCACAACACTACACTTCACTGAACGGCACCAGCGATGTGTTCACTACCAGCTCTATCGAGCAACTGATGCTCGAAACCTGGGTACGCAGCGAACCTTAGTGTAGTCAGCCGGTGTGGGTTTGGGAACTCGCCTATCTTGAGGGTTAGTATAACAGATCAACAGGTCGCAGTGCTGGGCTGTATTGCCCCTCCCTTAAATTCCATTCCATAGTCTTTTATGTAAATATAGCTGTTATTTAATTTAAAACAACATTCTTTTTCGTATTTTATTCTTAAATATATTGAAAATTAATAGACTTAGTTTTGAGATAAGAATGTGTTTCTGATGCAAAGCTACTGACAAATCTATTAACATATTATTTCAGAACTGTTGAAGAAAGCACATCCGCAGCTTTCTTGATGCAGTAACTACAAACTGCAACAACTCTAATACGAAAATGCTGTATATCATATCCAAAATGAAGGGTTCCAACATTTTTAATGAATTGTGAAAACGTATGACAAATACTTTTCAGGAATAGTAACAATTTTTAAGTTTTGTCAGAATAGAGGTACTTGCCTATTCTTCCTCCTTACAATCAGCAAATCAATTGCACTTATTTCTCTTTATCTGTATGATAAGCAAATTATATATGCCGCAAGAGATAAATGGATAACAATGATCCTAATTAGTTCTTATAATCTACTCTGTAGTCTAACTTATTTTTAATGCTTTATTAGATTTATAGTAAAATTACTAATTATTTAATTTAGTGGCCAGACACTTGAAACATGATCTTTCGACTATGCACTTCCCAATACAAATCACCCACTGTCTTACACTGAAAGGTTTGTAAGTCACAGGACTTTGATATGTGGTCCCAGTCCATGATAGTACTACTCTCATGTTTGCACAGAACGCAAACTATAGGGTAAAGGTTGGTAATATTGTGATACTAATAATACTATGACAGCTCTTTTTGAGAAATTTTTGCAATTTTACTGAGCGAGAGAAGGACCGGTTTTGTGCAGTAACTTGTCCACGAACATTCCCTTACCATGTTGACGCAAAAAGCCGATCTTCCTCTCGATCAGTGAAATTGTAAAAAATTCTTAATCATTTATTTATTTATTTATTTATTTATTTATTTATTTATTTATTTATTTATACTAGCAGATTTAAGGCCATAGGGCCTTCTCTTACACTCTACCAGGTCACAAAGTATACAAGCAGTGAAATTTAACAAAAAGTTAAAGAACAGAATACTAACATTTTACAAAAAAAAAAAAAATAATAGCATAACAAAATCGACATTAAACAACTGAACATAATACCATAATAGAAAAAAGAAAGTAAAATACAGATCTAAAGATTGGAATATAAGAAAAGCAACTTACTGTTAGTACAAATAGTTAATAGGGAAAACGTAAGGAAGAATACAGAAAAAAGGGAAGGTGTAAAATAAAATAAAAAAGAAGAAAAGAAATACGAAAATTAAATAACATCCACAATAACAAGGGTATGATAGTACGAGTAAATATATCTGGTGATCAAGAAAACAAAAAAATGGAGAAAGGAAGGAATATATATATATATATTACAAAACTATCGCAGAGAAAAGAACTTATAATTGAAAGGAATTCCTACTCGGGAGTTTATGGTTGTGTGCGACGCATTCTTATGGAGAGTCAAAACAAATTTTCACGACATACATTCATCCTTTGATTACCATTTATAACTTTTTCCTTTTCATAAAGCAACGTAAAATTGCGTTATACAGAACTTAGAATTCGAATTACTATAGAGATAAAAAAAAGCTACATAATAGATTTATAGATATTACTCGGATAATATGCGTTACTATAAAGGTTTTGTAAAGCCTTCCAATGTGAAAGAGATTAAAGAAGCCACAACAATGCATCACGTGCGAGAAGCAATTTACCGCAGCCAATGAGGCACTCAAAGTCCTGTATACAATTCACAAAGATTACTCGCAATGCGTTCAACAAGCGAATTGTACAACCCTCTTACAGCTAAGTGCAAGTCATCTTTGTAGCTTCTTCAATTGCCTCACACATCTGTCCGTCTGTCGAGAAGAAGATGAAATCATTAGTCTTATGGAATTCGACTTTAGTGCTTTATCAATAGCGAATATTGTTGTCCATCTGCTTCTGTACACCATTGTGTACGGCTAAATCTCAGTTTTAAAGCTGCATAGAGGCGATGCTTCTGGGTTTGAAGATTTGAAACTAAATACCAGCAGTAAAGATTCAGAATTAAAAAAAACTGCTAACCGTAGGCTATCGTGCCGATAAATCAATAATGATTGTTTTATATATCTGTAAACTATTAAAAATAACGTTTAACAGATAAACTTGATAATTAAATCCACAGTAGACATAATTTTATTTATGAATAGCTAATCAGAATATTATGACTTCCTCAGTAAATGCTCCGAAAGAGTTTTTTTTTTTTAATTTCAAAATTTAAACGATAGGAATGTTGAAATGTAAACCAAAAGTGGAAAGTTCCAGCTTTTAGAAAATGCAATTAAATAAGAACACAGATCGTGGTGGATGACAATATTGAAACAATAAAATAACCGCTGTTACTTAGGACAGGGGTTCCCAACCCGTGTGTCGCGCAGTTCCATGGAGAGTGTCGCGTAATTTTGGAATTGAAAAATAAATTTTATTGCATCCAGAAAGTCTCTTTACAAAGCATTTTTATTTGCAACGAAGTCTTTGATATGGTACATTTTATTTTAAGACAACCTTTATCAAAGAAATGTGAACACCTGCAACAATGCTCAGTTCAGTTTCTCAACCATAAGGCCACGTATAGAGAAACTCTGTGCAACCCACCAAGCGCAGACTTCACATTAATTTAAGTAGGCGAGTTTTCAAAAACGATAATAAAAATCTTTCATCAGACATCCAGCATAGATAGGTTGGGATTTTTGACACATACCTTTGTTTATTTCTAATATTAAAGCTGCTGCTTGTTCTTTTAGAATTTTCGATTGCGTGTTAACATCAACCTATCTACAACACTGGATATCCGACACTACATATAAGTTATCAGTGGTTTTTTTCTGACGGAACGCGCTGGAACGGCACCTTTTTGTTGCATTTTCCATCATGGAACCGAAATATGAGTAAATAACTATGTTTTTAATATAATTCTTCTATGGATTCCGCTTAAATCTTGAAAGTCTTATTTGGACGAAAATGAGGATAAAAACGACAAAATTCCCGTGGAGTGAACAGTAATCTCTTATGATCCTAAAATTTGAGCAGAGTTAAATATTTTTCACACAGTTCAGGACTAATTTTGAAAATTTTGACACCCCATCTCCCTATCCGCTATAAAATATTCTACACAGAGTTCGACCACTTTTTTCTCCAGAAGAAAAGTAGTGGTTATTATTATTATTATTATTATTATTATTATTATTAAAATCAAGTAAGTGTGTCGCGATACGTGCGCGTTCAGTAAAGTGTGTCGTCAGTCAGAAAAGGTCGGGAACCACTGACTTAGGATACGGCATGTTTTTTCAAAAGGAATAAGATTTTAACAAGAAAAATTGATTTCATTGTTTCCTGTAATATTAAAAGGAGACCTCATAAATGTATGAAAGGAAACGTTCTTTATTTTATAAAGTTATGGAAGTTCCAATTATTTTATATGATTCGCAATTTAGTCAAAATGAAGTTCAGCGAAGATATCAGAAAGTAGCTACACATCTTAAAATTTATTGAGATATAAAATAAAACACTATCACTAATTTCAGAATCATGTGTTCAAGGAATGAGAGGAGATGGAATAAGAATAAAGCACTTTAAATTAGGCAAAGAGGAAGAAGAAAAACTGATAGATATAAGAAATGATGAGCGGGTCAGTTTCAATGTATGTACCTTACGAGGTCGGAAGAAGATACAAGAATTAAATTATAATAGTGGTTAATGGAATGAAATATATCACGTTAATTGTACATATTTTCATGCTACCTACGATTTAGAAAATATTCATCAAATGAACTGTTTAAATGTTTATGACATGGTTGTCGAATGAAATAAAAAGACGAACTACGTACTGTATACAAATATAACTTACATTTAAATTCACTAAATACTCGAATACGAATTTATGACAATTATTTTATTTCTTTACTTGGCTATTTAACGACACTGCATCAACTACCGGGTTATTTAACGCCGATGTAATTGATGATAGAAGAATGGTATTTTGCGAGATGAGGTCGACGATTAGCCGTACGTTACCTGACATTTGCCTTACGGTTAGGGAAAACGTCGGAAAAATCCCAAAATAGGTAATCACCCCATGCTGCACTCGAACCAACGCCCGAGTGATGATAATTATTCTTTGTGTAAGTTTAAAGAGATAATTTTACGTAGACTTTTCTTACATGATATAGCTAACTTGGTCTGTATTCTTTGTTCTGAAACTGTTCGCTCAAAGAGAGATAAACTTCAGCAGTATTTCTGGACTTCGACGACACAATGCGAACTACGGCGTAGCTCAGTGGTTAGAGCGCTTGATACGTAGAACCAAGGACCCGGGTTCGATCCCCAGCGCCGGAGCGAATTTTTCTCCTCTAATAACCATTGTTACCTCAACAGATGTATTCTGTAGGACCACAAAATTAGTCTTTACGTAGCCACAGTGCAAGGCAAATGAATTTATATTTTAGAATATATTATTTTTTAATTTCTCTCAGTCGATTTATTAGAAATTAACACAGCTGTTAATGCATTTCGATGTACTTTTGTTCCTTTAACGTTTCGTTGTAAAATTTTCCTGTCGAACATACAAGAAAATAGTATTTCCAAATGATTTTTCTATATATAGCAAACTGTGTTACAACATATGCCCTTACTGGTCTCTCATCCGTACAGAAAACCCTGTTTTACCACAATATTATAAATATTAAAAATGAAAATAAACAGTTAATTATCATTCAATGCTATTCTCCTCGGGTTCGCATTTATGTAATCTATGAAAATTCGCCGCAACTTTGGTTGACTTCATACTTAATTTTCGTTTCTTAAATACCAGGACAATGGTTGAAGTAAATACATAAAGGTTTATAGAACACCGCCAAATATCAGACTTGATTCTCGCAACAACAGAGAAGGTATTAAGAGGCTTATTGCCGCACAAGAAGTTTCTCCGCTTTTACTACCGCAATAAACGATCTCTCTCAGTAATAATTCCACGTTCACGGTTGTGAGATCATTAATTCGCTCTCGCAGTTCCTTTATTTTAACAGCTTAAATCTTCATAACTACTTCATTTTGTTAAGAAATCAGTAAAAGAAGCTATGTCTTACTGAAATCATCATCAAAAGCAAAGCACTGAAGTAACTACAGTTCAGAGAAATGCAATATGTCCACATCCCCAGTCCCAGAATAAAGTTAATATAGACTCCTTTATACTGTTAAGAATATTTATTATATTATGTTATTTCAATTTACGCGTTAATAACAGCTAAGTATAGACAATTCGTGTCTGCACCAGCATCTCTGCTGCTGTAGATGACAGCGAAAGGTAAAGTATCCGTCTGCATGCCACTAAGGCGTACAGGAGTTAGAAAGGCAGAGCTCACATACTTTCTGAATCTAGTCACTAGAAGAACATGATGTCGTTAGCACCACGTTTAGGAAGCCTTTTGCTTCAGAGAGCACGTGATATTCAATTTTACACGATATTGATCCGCAAAGGACGGATCAGAGTGACTGTTCTTACAAGTTTACTTACCATTTACTATAGTATGTTGAAGTAGAGACTGTGATTCCAGAAGTACACAACGGGCGCGTACTTTTCCTGTAATAACATGACATCAATCGCGGTACTATGGAAACAGAAATGTAAGTGGTTTTCTACGCTGACAATCTCGCTCTATTCCCTATTCAATGTACCTCGATGTTTATCACACAATAGTCATGGAAATACTGTGTACATGGGTTATGTATAAACTGAATACTAATTAAAATGCATTTCGGTATAACTTAGTGTTAAAAAAAGAAATAAAATTACTTCTATTCCAGTACTAACATTTCACGTATTCATTTATTTTGTTAAATGTACTGTCACATTTTTTAAGGATTTTTCTAAATGGAAGAAGAATATCAGGTAATCAAAGGTGAATGCTTGGACTAATTTCACGAAAACAGCACTGACACATCGGCGCTGGATAACTGAACTCTTAACGTAGCATCGTAAATGACCGATTTAAATTAATGACACAGAGCTTAAAGAGCAAATGATTGAGTTTATAACTGCTACGACTTTATGGCAGATCTTAAATCAAAACATTAGTCTACAACAATTCTGATGATGTAATCTTAATGCAGAAAGCATAAATCACTAGGCACAGTTCGTTCAGAGCTCGGAACGCCATGCCGTCTTAGTGACGAGATATAACTTATAGTAGTGCAAGAATTAAAGGTATACGGAAATTGTTAAAACAAAGAACTAAAAACACTTCAGAGAAGTTTTCGGGTACAATATGGAACGACGGTTACCGTGAATCTCAATTCTGACGCCATGATGTCGGAAGCTGACATCTGATCGCAGCGTATTTTCTTCTTAATATCCATAAAAACTGTATGATCTAGAATATCTATTCTTTCGATATTTTAGATTTCGTATTCTCAGCGAACACGCTTTGCAAATACGTTGGTTAACCCAGATATGCCTAAAATATGTTTTTGCAATTTTTGTCTATTTTACAAATCACATTTAATGCAGTAGGGAAAGTCGGGGGAATATGAGCACCTTAGTACTATTTCGGGTGCAATACCTCTCGGTTTTTTCTAATAAATAATTTTACAGCTGGGATATGTTTCTTAACAATTTAGCTATATTATATAAGAATCTCCTAAATGTATGCAAGTAAAACTGGAAAATACAAGTTAATGTGTTTTGCCCTATTCCCCCGAGTGTGGGGGTAAAATGGGCATTAATGATGTGAATCACAGTCAACTGAAAGAAGTGAAAAAAAAACTTAAAACACTTGAATGTATTACTGTATTAACTATATTATATATTCTATATGCAATTTGTGATGGTTATTGTGTAACGCCTTTAGCAGATGATGTGACTCTTTGGCGATGAATGACGTTTGGAGATTCTAATACATTTGAATCAGTGGAAGGAATTTTATGATTTGTAGGTTTGTCACCTGATGCTGCAGTGCCAATGTAAGCATAATCAGGGATAACACTCATGTGCAGTGGAAAAGGGCCTGAAGCTCGGAAGGGATTTATAGCCAGACATACATTGACACATCTGTTCCATGCTTCTTTGACAATGGAAGCAAACTCGACCTTCGTAAAAGGTCTCCTATGTTGCCTGAAGAAAGCTGTAGCACCACTGTTGTAAGCTCTCTTCAGAGGACCAAACAGACCACTATCTGCTGATTGAAGCCAGGCTGTGGTGAGTGGAGAAGACAAAACATGCATAATCAATTTCTACTGCAAAGTTAAGAGTGTCAGGATTACAAATATGTGAATCACGTCCATCTACTATCAAAATTGCAGGTGCATGCTTACTGATGATGAAATAAATAACGAAGTTCTTGATCATTGAGAAAAATAAACGGGGTGCGAACATTAAATTCCAAGATTGTGTCTGCTGTGAGCGGAGGGATCACGTGATTGAAACGCGTACGCAGCAGTGACACTAAACGACCGTGAAAAGACGCGACACGCAGTTTCGAAGCGCTATCTTCATTGAGACTTGTGTTACACAAGGTTTTGTTAGCACGTGCATTCGCACACTTGCGAAATTCGATGTACTCGGAACTGGAGCAAAGAGCCAACGTCAAATTCGTTTGGACATCGGCAACCGTAACCCATGGAATGTTGAAGCAAGCCTACGGGAATGGAGAGTGATTCAGGCGTATATTTCGAGTGGCATTCGTGCTGCTGAAATGGCAAAACATCGCTGAAGGATGACGAGAGGCCAGGTCGACCACACACGTGCAACACTGCCGAAAATGTCGAAAAAAATTCGACAAATTGTGCATAATGATCCTCACGTCCATTTTGAATATGAACGACCACAACTTTGGACAAAGAACAAATGCATGCTCCATGACGACACTGCACCAGCTCACAGAGCTCTTGCAACAATCCAGTTTTGCACCCTTAATAAGATGGTCGTCGTTCCTCACCCCCGTATTAACCAGATTTGGCCACCTGCGTCTTTTTTTTTTTCTTTTTCGAAGATGAAATTCAAGCTAAAGGGTCACTGTTTGAGCACTGTGGAGGAGATCCAACGCGAATCGCAGAAGGTGCTTGACAGACTTCAAGAACGCGACTTCCAAGAGGCATTCCAAAAAAGGCAGATACCCTGGGATCAGTAGGCTATATAGCTGCCCAAGTGGACTACCTTGAAGGGGATGGCAGCCACATTTAAATGAGGTGATTTTATTTCCACTTATGAGACAGGTCTCGGAATTTAATGATTACACTTCGTATCTCCGTTAATATAGGCAGACTGCTTGCTGTAGTACAACTTACTGAGAGCAAGCAGCTGTTCTTTCAGTCATTATTGTCCTCACTCCTTTTATAACGATACTTGGAGAAAAGTAGTTCCCTGCTGCATTAAAGCAGGCCACAAGGGTAATGGTTTCTGCCTTTTCCTTAGGGTAAATGCAATGCACCACTTTGTGTTCTTTGGGTACAATGACATCTTTCGCTCTTGTAATCATTTTTCATCAAGATTGAAGAGTCATTTTCATCAAGATTGAAGAGTCATTTTTATGAACTGTAATGCTTTCCCATATTCCCCCGAACATCAGCGCCCATATTACCCCGATATGTAGGGTTTACTTCGAACAGTTGGCACTACCGTAAACTATTCACAAAACAACGTCTGACGCAATAGAACGGCACTTCAAGATGTGTATTCTGTATGTATACTGTTAGATTTAAACTATTTTCTAAAGTTCATGTGTAATCTACTGCATATAACATATCTAAAATAAGTATTGTGAAATTTTAGTATACTTGGAAGTCATTACTCACGATTTAGATGGCTGTTTTAACAACAATACGAGACAATACTGCACAGCGCGCTACCCACAGCAACCATTACGATACTCTCACTTTATACTAACCGTTATTAGCGAAGAAAGATAATTCTTTGCAAGAGTTTTGACATGAAAACTTAATATTGCCCATATTCCCCCGAATTCCCCTATATATTGAAGTACATGTACGGTGTCGAAACATTCTAGTTGTAAATAGTTTAGCTAGAAACAGGTGTCCTTTTAAAAGGACAATAGGCAAATGAGCATACATTTTGAGGAAGATTCGTATACTATGCTTACAGTATATGAAAGGAAACAACGTCATTGTTGTAATTTACAATTATTATTATTATTATTATTATTATTATTATTATTACTATTATTATTATTATTACACTTACTTCCTGGCTTTTAAGGAACCCGGTTCATTGCCGCCCTCACATAAGCCCGTCATCGTTCCCTATCTGAGCAAGATTAATCCAGTCTCTATCATCATATCCCACCTCTCTCAAATACATTTTAATTATATCTTCCCATCTACGTCTCGGCCTCCCCAAAGGTCTTTTTCCCTCGCCTCCCAAATAACACTCTATATGAGCTATTCCATCTCAAATCGACCGAAATATAGAGAAAATTGACCTTAAAATTTCTAAATACAATGAAACTTTTTGTACGTAGAGAACTGTGATACAATGCTTTGTGCAAAGTTTGAGGCATCAGAACTTCATAGTGTTTAAATTTAAAATATTTAAATTTATCGTATATTCATAAAATTAGCAAATTTAAACTGTTGTAGCTCCGAAACCCTTTCACCCAATGATCAAAATCATGGTTGATTTTGATGCTGAGAAATTGAAGTTTGTATTGACATATAAACAGATTTTCTAACTTTTTATGGAAATCGAGAAATTTAGATTTTTCCTCATTAAGACGCCTTTGGCCAAGAAAAATATTTTAAAAATATATAGTTAAATTCCGCATTGAAAGTACAAATAAACACATATTTTTTAATGATGGCACGTTGATAAGAACGTATTGAAAATATCAAATAAAGAAAATAAATAGTACGCGCGTGAAGTAACCAGCTGACTGTGAGACGGGAGCTAGCCGAGACAAGCAAGGCCAGGAGACAAACACGTGATGTGTCGTCTAGCAGCGCATGGCTGTGCTAGCTTTATCACAGGTTTTCATAAACACAGGAGTAAAATGACGCCCAACGATCGCTTATCTTTAGCTCTCGGCCAGTGCGTGCGGTACTGCGCCGTTCAAGTCTAGGCGTGTGAAAATAATCTGTTTAATACCCTCGAAACTTATTGCCGTACCACTAAGCAAACAATGCCAAATCCCTCTTAATAATGCAAGGTTTTTCCTCAATATTTTTTTACATTTTTACAAATTAGCAAAAAGCCTAAAAGTAAGTAAAATGAGATTATCTGTCTCTCTGTGTACAATAAAAATAAGGATTACTTCTTAAAATAACCTACCAAATGTCAGCTTCAAAATAAGCTCTCGTTCAATGTTCTGCAATAAATGGTTCCACAGTTCTGAGCGCTGAAAGAGGCTTGTTTTTATAAAAATACGCTAAATTTGTCGCTCAATAATACGAAAACCGTTTGATTTCGATAGTATATTTTTGAAAATGCACTCCCCTCAACACCTTGTATAACTGGGGAAAAAATTAGAGTATAAAAAAATTCGAGGTTTTTTACTGATCGATTTCATATGGAATAGCCCGTATGCATTTCTGGATTCGCCCATACGTGCTACAAGCCCTGCCCATCTCAAACGTCTGAATTTAATGTTCCTAATTATGTCAGGTGAAGAATACAATGCGTGCAGTTTTGTGTTGTGTAACTTTCTCCATTCTCTTCGTCCCTCTTAGCCCCAAATAATTTCCTAAACACCTTATTCTCAAACAACATTAACCTACGTTTCTCTCTCAAAGTGAGAGTCCAAATTTCATAACCATAAAGAACAACCGGTAATATAACTGTTTTATAAATTCTAAATTTCAGATTTTTTGACAACAGACTGGATGATGATAAAAGCTTCTCAACCGAATAATAACAGGCATTTCCTATATTTATTCTGCGTTTAATTTCCTCCCGAGTATCATTTATATTTGTTACTGATGCTCCCAGGTATTTGAATTTTTCCATCTCTTCAAAGGATAAATTCCCAATTTTTATATATCCATTTCGTACAATATTCTCGTCACGAGACATAATCATATACTTTGTCTTTTCGGGATTTACTTCCAAACCAATTTCTTTACTTGCTTCAAGTAAAATTTCCGTGTTTTCCCTAATCGTTTGTGGATTTTCTCCTAACATATTCACGTCATCCCCATAGACAAGCAGCTGATGTAACCCGTTCAATTCCAAACCCTCTCTGTTATCCTGGACTTACCTAATGGCATATTGTAGAGCAAAGTTAAAAAGTAAAGGTGATAGTGCATCTCCTTGCTTTAGCCCACAGTGAATTGGAAAAGCATCAGATAGAAACTGGCCTATACGGACTCTGCTGTACGTTTCACTGAGAGACAGTTTAAGTAACCGAACTAGTTTCTAGGAAATACCAAATTATTATTATTATTATTATTATTATTATTATTATTATTATTATTGTTATAACAAATTATTACATTGTTATTTATTGTTGTTTCTTTATTATTATTACTAATATTATTCTGAAGAGCGAATGCTATCGTCATTGAGTAATACTTTATTGCCATTGATACGTAAAAATGACGTAATAGGCGAAAAGATTGTTGAAGTTTCGAGGAGAAGGTATATTAGGATAGAAGTGACGATACGTATAATGAAGCAATTGCTGCGGCAATGTCGAGAGACAGGTTTGAGTTCATTATCTCAAATCTACATTGTTGTGGCAATGACAATTTAGATAGAAATAATAAATTTATGAAAGTAAGCTCTCTTCCAAAAATACTGAAAGAAAAACAATAGAAACTTATGTCCATTCATTAGCTCCCTCCAGAACATCACCAGTCTTCCACTTGTAAACAGATCTTGCTGTGTTTGCAGAAACATTGCTTTGACTTTGTGTCTACTCTCCACACGCAACAAATTTGTCACCCCATTCCTCCTCCTCCCTCTTCAAGAAGGCTATGCTGAAATATTTCTACATTATAGCGATATGTCTGTATTTCAGATGAAATTTCGCCCGTACCATAATTTTCAAACATAGATAGCGTTTCATGCAGGAAAAATCCACAAATATTTGAAAAAGAGACACAAATTGAAACTGTATGGGGATATTCCTATTGTCCTTTTAAAAGGACATAAGTTTTCGTCATTGTAATGTCGCAATGAATAGACATCTCAAACGTATTGTGGTTTCACGTAATATTTATGTCTATTAAGGGTCATTTGATCTATAACAATTTGTAAAGTAATTTCGAACCGTATTAATATTTAACTCTCATATCTAATTTGCGTTTCGGATGTCATAGCTAAAATCGTATAGGAGAATCCAGAAATGCACATTGAGTGTCAGTTGGGAAGCCGGAGGGAAAAAGACTTTTCGGGAGGCCGAGACGTAGATAGAAGGGTAATATTAAAATGGATTTGAGGGAGGGGGATATGATGGTAGAAATTGGATTTATGTTGTTCAGAATAAGGACCGATGGCGAGCTTATGTGAGGACGGCAATGAACCTCCGGGTTCCTTAAAAGCCGTGTGTGCGTGTGTAATGCCTACCCACTTCATTTTGCTTGATTCGGGTTCCGCAAGGGAAACCCGGTGCCTGCACGTAGTCTACTCTTGTCGAATAGCACCAAGGGAGCCACAAGGCTTAACGTCCCAATGCGGCGGACGAATCACTATCAACAGTGACTTATGCCTTCTCTTCAAATGTACTGCGGAGAGATTTGGGATTTAACCCAGGTATATTGGTGCACAATTTCGTGATTAGAAGCTGTGCACCGCTATATCTCTCTTAGTCCCGACGTAGAAATTTTACATGAAAATTCTGACCCCGCCCGGAATCGTTACTACTCTGATACCAAGAGACCTACATTTATTCAGCCCTAGTAGTTACACATTTAAACAGAATGCCAGAAATTAACTAGAAAATGGACGGCAGAACCTCGAAACAGACCAGAAGTGCACACTGCGAGAGAGAACCCTAATATTATAATAGCTTTATTTTTAAAAATTCCAAATGAAATTGTTCAGTAGCACGTTCCTCCATATTTGCAGATATTCTTGTGTGCTGATTCATTCTACTGCAGTTGAAGTCTTCCTGTATCTACATCCAGTATATGATGCAGAAATACAACACGGCTAATGAACTTCAAATAAATAATCTGTTTTCAAAAATATATAACAAATTGTGGAGCTTTGGTGTGATAAATGTCTGTTGTGCTATAATAATAGGACTGATACACATCTGCTACTTAGATACATTGTATGTAAATCTTTGCACACTTAGGCCTACTGTTCTAGCTACCGAGTTAATTTTTTCCAGCTTATTTTTAAGAAAATATTTAGCCTCAAAATAATGCTACCGGTACTGTAGAAGTTTCCTGTGTAATGTAATTATATTTCTTAATTTTATTACTGTGGATAGGATATTATAGACACGTATGGTTCAAGTTTTACTCTAATATATTCGCTTAAATGCCATAATTTAAACGCTAATTTCTATAGTCGCGTCACTCTTATTTCCGACAGCTAATCACGTTGCAGGACGGCTACATTTAAACGTGTGAGTGTTTTCATTCGCTGCTGATGATATTATGCGCTACCTAAGGCTTGATAAATAATGAATATAACCACCCACCATTTTGGTTCTTTCGTTGGCGATAAAAAAAAGCACACGAGGACGCTAGTTGCTGCACCGTTAAACATTATCATGTCGTAGCTCTTATGAGGTAGATTTATTATCATAGGAGCTACGACATGATAATGTTTAACTGTGCAGCAAATAGATTCCTCGTCTGGTATCACGGCAACGAAAGAACAAAAATGGCGAACGATAATACCTACCTAGATTTTATAGAACCTTCACTTTCTAAGGCGTGAGAAAAGAGGAGGAGTCACGCCGGAAATAATAGCGACGCGGCTATAATAAATAGATATCGTGTGCTTTGTTTATGTATGCTCTTGATTTTGTGGTCCTTGAATTATTATATTAATCATGAGATAGGCTATTAGTACCAGCGGTTCAAATTAAATTGTGAACGATTTATTTTTAATAGGCATAGGTATGACTTAATTTTTAAGAAATTAATCAGGTATTTCTTATCGTATAACTAGGGCACGTAAAATAACTGTTTCTGAAAGGCAGGACAGGACTAATTACAAGAGACTTATCGCCCGTGTTTTCTGTTTCATGCGGAAAAATGCAGCACTCAGTGACGAACGGATCATAAAAATAGAAAACAGATAAATGTAAGGATGAGGCAGTTGTTCTGTACTTTTTCCACGCATAAGCATGCAATATGAGGCCATATTTTATTGGGCTGGATAAGGCATTCTTATTCCTAGTCTGGATGTTTGTCAAGCAGAACGTAAAGTAGTTGTTAGAGCATCTTGTTTTAAACAAACGCAGAGTGAAAAAAAAAAAAATCGCTCACCAAAAATGGCAACGGATAACTTGATATTACACGTAATTTGGAAAAAAAAAAATCGGAAAATTCATGGAAACATCTACTCACCTCCTTATACAGAGTGGCGCAGGGAAACGTGAAATTTTTAATTAACGTAAATGTCTCGAATAAACACAGTACAAACATTACTTACTGATGGAAGTGCATATACATAATATGATTACACAATGTCACTTGTCATGTTACTTCTTGAAGATGACATCGGAAAGATGTGCTCCCTTTCGACGTACACATTCTGATAGCCCGGTGTGGAAACTCTGGAATGCTCGATGTATCATGTCTTGAGGAATGCCAGTAATTTCGTCTTCAATCCTCTGTTTTAGTTTAGCGATGGTTGCAGGACGTGTGTGGTACACATTGCTTTTAAGATGTCCCCACAGGAAGAAATCGCAAACAATGAGATCAGGGGATCTCGCAGACCGTGGAATGTCACTTTTACGTGACATGACGCGCCTTCCAAACAAATTGGCGGCAGTATGTTCCTATGATTGAAACATTCTTTGCGCCGAGACTGCACGATCTTAACATCAAAAACATGTGGTTTCAGCAGGACGGAGCCACGTCACATTACTGCTCGACAATCAATGGAAGTCGTTCGCCAATTGTTTGGAAGGAGCGTCTTGTCATGCAGAAGGCAAGAAGGGGAAACAAACTTTTCTGGAGTGTTGTAATAAATGAATCAGAATGGAGATTTTATGGATTTAAGTAGCGGTAATGAAATGTAATATTCTCTCTCATAATGAGGGCTATATTGTTTCTCTTGTGTTTTGATCGAGACTATAATACGAACACGCGTGTTATTTTAATATGATCCTCATAATTAGGTACATTACTGTCGTACGACTTCACAGATTGTGAAAAATTGTATGATTTCAAGGGGTTATTAAAGCATTATTATATCACGGGAATGCATTCTAAGCGTCGTGAGTTGCATTCGCTTGAATCTTGATCAATTTGAGCAGCTGCTTAGACTTCCCGTCAATAAGGAAGCAATCCCATTACTACGATACGGACGCGAATTGTGACGAGAGATGAGCTGGCTATTGCAGTATTACTACCATTATGATGTTCCCGGCGTTGAAACTTTTATCTCATCAGCCTACAATGAAGAGCTCGCATGCTTAGTACACGTTCAGTTGCATTTTTACTTCCTCGTCATAACCTAAAATACTGTGCTTATACAAAACTGATTGGCTTCTTGATTTCATTTTGTTCATTGGTTCTTTCATTTCCCGGGTCTATTGATTGTTTACATACATCATTAGCTATGAATTCCATTTCAAGGACGAAAAACCTGTGAAGAGGAAATCATTAATCTGATAATATAATAATTATATCCATAGAAAATGTAATTGGTCACTGGATTTCAATGGCAGAAACTGACCATAACTTTTCTTGCACGTAATGAAATTTTCTGCAGTCCAGTAGTGTGCATTATTGCGATTCCAATTTTATGAAATCTTATTCATCTGTGAACAAAAGTTCAGAACCATCATATACTTTAATCATTACACCAAAGCAAAATTCAAACGTCTCTCATAATCTATATCTGTAAGACACTGTACTAAATACAACTTCGATATATCCGATTCTTTTGCAATATTCCTTACGGATACGCCGGCACTGTTACTGAATTATTATCATAAGTCACTTTTTGCTTATTTCCTGATTGCTTGTTATTTGGCAATTCTTTATCACGGCGAAGTTTTTTTCAAAACTAATGAAAGTGTTTTAGAAGGCTGTTTTCGTTCTAGATAACATTTAAGATACTATCTGCTATTACTTAGTGAACTTTTTCTGCCACCTAGGATCACATCTACATATTCATCGCTTTAAAACCTGTTGCGACGTCTTTTAGTAACAAGCAGTCAAGTGTAAGAAAGTAATTCCTTTGTTGGCACAAATACATCATGGGCTACTTAATACTGGTATTCAAACTTATCTTTCCAAAGGTATTTTTCCTTGGAAGAGTTGGAAATGTAAACAAATGTTCTGTAAGTTGTTTTTATAATAGAAAGCTATCGTACTTCATGCTTATGTCAATAATTTAAATCAGGATAAAGATTGCGTCAAATTTATGGAATGAAATATATGGTATGGACTAAAAGAACATAACTTCGTGTTACTAAGAATTTCTGTAACGCCCTGCATAATTACCGACTACGTCAACTCCACAACATATAAACGCTGATTAAAATAACTTTCTTAATGTGTTAATATTAAAAAAATAGACCTACCTGGCTGACTAGTTTCGGGGTGATGTCCCTCAATGTCCGAAGCCTAGTGAGAAACTAGTCAGCCAGGTATTTTTATAATATTAACACAGTAAATAAGTTATTGTTAATCAGTGATATGCAAGTGTTAAAAGAGTGTATAAAACATTGAAGAATAAATATGGGGTAAAACTATTTCAGATACACTAAAATATGCCTGTTAGGGAGTGTCCCAAAGGATATGGGACTCTCTGTGTGTATTATAAAGTAAATAACTTCGTTAAAGTTTTTTTTTTTTTTTTTTTTTTTAAGATATAGCAAGAAAATCAACTATGGACAGCTATACCACCAGAAGAACGATAAGACGAAACCCGTATAACATAAGACAGAATGCGTCATCTTTTTTTTTTTTTTACTTGGTTATTTAACGACGCTGTAACAACTACTAGGTTATTTAGCGTCGATGGGAGTGATGATAGTGAAATGGTATACGGCTATATGAGGCCGAAGATTCGCCATAGATTACGTGACATTCTCCTTACAATTGTATAAAACCTTGGAAATATTCAACCAGGTAATCAGCCCAAACGGGAATCGAACCCACACGCGAGTGCAACTCTGGGTCAGCAGGCAAGCGCTCAGCCGACTGAGCTACTCCGGTGGTTATGTATCATCTGATAACATCAATTTCATTGTACTGAGAAATTTATATTTTTTAAATTGGTCTTGAATCTTGACAATTTGAATTCAAATGTACTCGTTATGAATATTGTTTTTACATCAATTTGCCATCTTACATCTTGTTTATATTGTATTATGGGAAGTGGCTTTATAGAGGATGCAAAAAGGTGTTTTACACAACATTTTAGAGGAAAAAGGGTGTACCAAACTAAAAATGTTGAAGACAAGTACAGGGACATCATTTCAATTTTACTAACATTTTTAATGTTAACCTGACTATACCTTTGGATTGATGGTTGAGAACCGGAAACACCGTTTGCTACTCCTTTCCACGACTGGAGGTCGATGATACTGGCGTAAAATACAAACAAATCACTTTACTAGGTATAGGAGGGAAGAAAAGTTGCTCATCCATTTTCGTAAACTAGGAAATATCGCAATTTTGAGTTTGATAATTTTCATTAGGTTTTTGTTTAATCAAAATACAGTAAGTAATTAACAATAAGTGTTTTTACTCACTGAGCTATCCCTGCGAACGTATTCATTATACTGTCTACGGCACATTAACGTACAATATAGAGAATGAAGTTAAAGTGAAAAATAATCATAATGTGGATATTTAAACACGAAAATGGTGGCCGTTCATTTCGATACAGGCCTCAGTTCTTTTCTGCATATTATCACAGTATAGACTATTGCATCTAATTCCAGTTACCACTTTCGTCCTTCGTACTGGTAACTCATGTTGAAATAATTCTGTACCTACTATATAATAAAGTACCTTACGTACTGTAAATTCAATCTTCACTTCTGCCCAACCGCACAGATAAAATTACTCAGACATGCTACCTATTGTCCGTCCAAGTGGTTATGTCGCAGGATCGTAGAAAGGGGGCAAATCACGTGACAGTTAATTACTTAACGAGGCCTTTTATTTAAGTTATTTTAAACAGTTATATAATATTACGTACACGTCCAACAATTCCTAAGAGAAATTAATGTTTTCAGAAAAGAGCTAAGGCAGCCCAGCCACTAGCCTTTACAGAGGGGAGAGCAGAAGCAGGTGATGGCAATCGGGATGCGACGTAGGCAAACGGACGACAGTACCTGTGCGAAAATATAAGTCAATATTGAAAGCTCTTTCGTCACTGGAAAACGCGAACATATTCCTGGAACGTACTATACTCACTAACTCGATACTGTTTACTATATGTGGCCTTGGTTCTATGTGGAGGACAGTTGGAACTTCATTAGTAGAAGGGGTGGGAGTGAAGTACATTTAAAAACTCAGGTCCAATAAAAATTGAAGTAAAAATAAAATGATGTCCCTGTACAAGGCGGTCGCAGACGCTTCGTATAGGCACTATGACATCCAGAGCTAAATTTGTGAAGCATGATTGTGGTTAGTTACCTGACCTCGATTTTTCCTCTGGGGTAAACTAAAGGACGATACGACGAAACCTTAGTACAGCGCATTATTGCTGCAGTAAAATGATTCAGAACATTTTAGATAAATCATCATTTGTTGTTGATTCGCTGTATTGCTTATCGTGATGTCTTTGAGTCCAGTTTTGTTTAACATTTTTAGCGGCATATTGTGTCTCACATATGTATTTCACACATTACGTACGTTTATTTCCATATACAGTAAACTGACACATAACGAAGCGTCTGAGATCCATTGAACCTACCCTCAAAATACAAACTCTGGTTTCCTCTTTTTACTTCCAAATTTTCTGTGCATCTTTTTTCTACACCCAGCATCATGTTAGGATGATAATTACAGCGAGTGTCTAATGAGAAATTCCTGTGGAATTCTGGAACTAAAACTGATATTTTTCACGAAAATCAGTGTCCAAGAGTTCATATTAGCATCTTAGCTCACCATTAAAATCAGTTGGACTTCCTGAGATTTGAACCATAGTCTTCAACACGGAATGCCAACGCATTTATCTATCAGGTAACGCTGTTCCTCTATCAATAATTATAGACAATTATTTTCAAATAGTAGTTATCTAGTTCTGACCCAACTGAACGAAAAGAACAGATGAACCTAATACATGACCTCTCTCTCTTTCTTTGTTCTGCAATTATTTATGTCCACTGATGACGGCGAGGGTTCGAACCTGAAGTTTTCACTCTCGGTGTAAAGGCCGAGCCTGGTAATTATTTATTTATCGGATCTCAGCGTCGTGAACCACTTACTAAGAAATTTATCACGATTCATCGAGACCTAGGATGCGACCTTCGATTGTCACGACCGTGCAAACAAGATGCCCTATCTCGTGGTTCCAGGAAGCTCGCCGCGCTGACCTACATACCGCGCCTCCGTCGGGTGCAATTGGCGGAGATTGCTCAACTCCGCGTTCGGGAGAACCTGCACAAGACCAACAATACATTACTGCCAAAGTAATAAAGATGGACTGATTCAGCTTCTCACTAATTCCCTTATCTGTGCTACGTTCAAAATGCTTTCATGAGGAAAAGTATTTTGTTACACCACAGTCGTGGGTTCAAACCCTGCCTAGCAATAACAGGTGGAGTCCATTGTCATTCTTATAAACTGTGTTGTCTTATATGAGGGTTCGATGATTTGCTAACCTCATGGAATGCACCCAATTTCGGCTTTCCCTTTTCAAAAATTTCTAACGTTTCTTCACAGTGAAACGACGAAAATCAGTGTGAGACAAGCGGCTAGACTTGGAGCTGAAATAGAGACTTCCTCTCAGTCCCAATTTATTTCGGAAGAACACACTTTGGCGTACCGTTTAAATATTCCTACTATTATTTCCATCCATCCATCCATCCATCCATGTATGTGTTCGTATGTGTAGTACCTGCCTTTATTTCGATTAAATATTGCGAAATTCTTGTACATTCATTTGTGCACGATTCAATAATTTTCATTTGCACCGCACGGATATTTAGATATGTTGAAATTATAGGTTATGTTTACTGTACCAGTTGCTCCTTTCTGTCTAATTTTAGTGGTCTCCAATGCCTTTCCATTCATATAGAATCATATAGAAATTATAGGTTATGTTTACTACATTCAAGTTACATTCCTAAATTCGCAATTATACATTATAATTAAGCATAATGCCATGTATGATACCCCGCACATTCAATTTGTCTGTATTTTAATACCACAATTGAGTACTGAATTATTGTATTTATCTACTACCTACCTAAGAGACGAAGTAACACAATCGTACTTACACTAATTTCATAGGCGTGGTATGGTAAATTTTTTGTCTACAATTAAGGAAGGTAGATGTGCTAAATTTAAATCACAATATAGATTCTTTTTTTATTAAACCTCAAAATAGCTTCCATTCTAAACTTGAAATGTTGATGAGAACACATTATGTTAACATGTAAAATTCTCTTCACATTAAAATAACACAGTTTTGTAATTATTTCTGCAACATATTATGCAGCAAGAAGTAAACTGAACTGATGGACACATTACTCTAATTAAAACGTAGCAATGATACGCAATAAAGTTATAATATAATATTTCACTGACCTACATACACTGAAATAGAAAACCCGAACATACATTACGGCCTGGACTAGATCGAAAAAGCATCGACTGTGCCATATTTCGCATTATGAAAAGTTGTGTAAACTGTAATATGTTCGTTATCGGTTATAATAACTGTAAAAGGCTAAAGACAATAATTTGAATAACAATATGGGACAAGGAGACGTTTGTAGTATTATAAATTGTAAGAAACTGAGGTCAGAGTTATGCTTCTTCCGAAAGATCCAGGAAGGTGAGTTTATAAAATATAACATATACTTTATGAAAATAATATATAAACCTTATGTATTTCATATTTCAATAGTTAAAGGAAGGTGTTAATTTTTTCAAAAGAACACGATATCGGAAGTACAATACATTTTATCGTCTGCTAGGGAATGGGTTTGTGATGAGGCGATAGTAGCGATCATGGTGATTAGCAGCTATCTATGGATGCATATTTATTAAGTATTGAGCTTCATGACTGTATATACTAGACTGTGTTAATACTTTTTCCTACGTAACTGTTGTTTTGTTTGGCAACAAACAAAATACTAAGGGGATGGTTACTGCACACCTCTACCACTAATTCCATTAGCTACTTAAAACTTCAAAGTTGCTCTAGGAAAACTTCATTAAGCTAGTACTGAGTTACGAACTCCCACAGCTTATCTCTGCATAACCGGGATTAAGGCATGACAATGGTGTGGCAACCGAGAAAGAATAAGTTATTGCATTGAGTATTGCAGCTTTTTGAGACATAAACTTGAATAAATAAGCCCCCTAGGTTACGAGTTACATATGAAACTCAAAATTAATTGGAAGAGTTCGTTAAATAAATCTCGTATGCATAAACATATGTTTGGATTTCTACGACTCTTGTGAGTTACACAATTATTTACAAATGCCGGCATTGCCTCATCGGTGCATTCCTTACAATGAATAATTCTGTCAGAGTTTCAATTTGCATCTCGTGCTCTCCCACACAAGTACCCGGGGGTTGGAATGATTGATATCTTCACGACTTTGCAGTCTTTAATCCACAAGAGAGAGCGCGGAAACTCCAGGGTGTGAATCAGTGGTTGCAGCTGGATATACGCAGTGGCGCATTGCACACACTGTAATAAATTGCTTTCGTATCGTTTTGTATTGGTTTCTTATTGCTTAATTTTCAGCACTTTCTTCTTTAAAACCTGTGTTCTTTGACTTCGTCGCTTAAATTTCCGCACACTGTACATCAGCGCTCTACTTTGGTTTCTATTCCTGTGCACTTATCGCTTCTGCGTACGGGCAAAGACGAGTGAGGTGTTGGTGGTGTACAAAAAATACGGTCTTTCAGGAGCGGCATCTCCAGGCTGCTACCGCGCTCATGCATCCTTGTTCACTTGTCAACACGCGGTCAAAACATACAGCGTATTCCGAATCTCACCGGTCCGGTGACATCAATGACGTCACATTGCAGCGAAATAAGGAACAAAACTGCTGGAAGGATCGATGTCTGTCATGGCGACTGTCCAAGTTGTTGTCTGTGCTACGCTAGCAAAAATTTGCGAAATTTTCGTATTCCCATCTCGTTCAAAGAAAAGATAGCATAAACAATTTATTTCTTCAACCAGTAGTAATAACTGGTCCGTTGACATGTTCGCTCATAAGCCATTGACATATTGTTTTTACGTTGTGCTCATTACAAACAATACAGCAGAACTAAAGCAGAACACGCCGCCATGACACAACAGTGCACGATGTCATTTTTCTGCTAATTCCCGCCCTATACAAGAACCAATCAGATTCACTGATGGAGGCTGATGGAGACTGCACCACCTCTGCAAGTTGATGGCACCGGTGCGACACCGGTGGAGCATCAATGACGTCATCGGTGGAATTCGGAACACCGTGATGCCATCGGATTGCTCACCGGTGTGATTCGGGATACGCTCATAGTGAGCTCGCTGGTCAACACTCTCACATGAATAGGGTGCTTCCGTCTACTGGCTAAGGAACAATTCAGAAGAAAACACATGCCATCGTCTTAAAAACACAATCCAGAAATAAAATAATATTATTTAGCACATAGGAGGCCTACAATTTGTACAAATTTTATTTATTTATTTTAAATTTGAGATTTTATGTACGGTATAACTTTTTTTTACTAATTTTTTGTATACTATTTTTAAAATAAAAGGAAACTTGCTAACCGTGTCGTCTGTCTTTGAGAGGGGGTATCAATTTTATTACCCTCACACCACAATGGAATGTGCACATTTAGTTGTCTGTGAAAGTTCGAGGACTCCGTGAATAATATAATCGTTCAGTAGTGGTAAAGCGTTTTATATGTTTCTAGAATGAATACTCTCCTGAAAATGAAAAATATAACTTCTTTAGATTAACTTTGGAATAAAAGTCGATTATTAGAAATGATGGAAGACCAACGTCATTACTCAGTTCAGATTAGTAAATGCAAAGAGGAAGTGAATCGAAAATGTAATATGGACGTGTATGAAAGAACTCTTGGATTTGTGGTTATTTTGTATGATGTCTGAGGATAGACATAGCGCGCTGAATATGCTGTAAATTAAAATGAATCTCCTGAGGGACAATTCGTCCCGATCAATTTGTCACTACAATTCGTCCCAGAAAACAATTCGTACCTGCGACGGTTGGTACATTTTTACAAGTCTGTCACGGTCAATTCGTTCCATTTTAATTCGTGCCGGACAGTATGTACTAGAACAGTGCATCAAAGAATGTCAAGTTTTCATGAAAACGACAAGACTTTACATTGAATAAAACATTCCAAATTGAAAATTATAAAAATACATTCTGCATTGTAAAGTACATAAATTATGGATCGTCCAAGGTTAACGTTATCAGAAAAGGGGGAAACCAAAATTGATATATAAGTAGTACTTTTATACGAAGCACAGGGAAAGTGGAAGAAAAATTGAATGGAAATGTGAGAAAAGAAGAGAATGCTTATCGCGAATAAATATAGCAAGTGGAACTCATGAAATCCTTAAAAGAGAGTGACCACACAAATGGATCCGATTGGGGCAGATGCAAGGCTTGAGAAACGGTGTTACATATTAAAGAAGCTGCAATATCGTCCAATGAATCTGCTAGTTCCATAATAAGCAAGCAAGTAGGAGAAACAGACAGCGAAATTTACCTGCAAATTCCGCAAACTGATTCATGAAGACTTATACAAAGAGAAAGGCTTAAACTATTGCTTCAAATCCTAGAACTTGCTTGGTACTTATTGCTTGGAACCAATGTTTCAAGGTACAAATTTTCTGAGACGAACAGTCTGTACCGAATTTGTCCCGGTACAAATTGTGCTTGGTACGAAAAGTACTGGTACGAATTTCCTGGGACAAATTGTCGCATAACCCAGAATTTCAACCAAAAAATAAAGAAAGTTCGCCGAAAATAAGCAGAGAAAGATGAAAAAAACACACGCACGCACGCACGCACACACACACACACTAACGGTACGTTCTATTGTATGTTTTGAGGAATATTTAATTGGCAATATTGTAGTAATTTTCATGTTGATATTTTACGGCGCTGTATCAACATTTCAAGTTATTTAGTCTCTGAATGGAATGAAGGTGATAAAATGCCGGTGAAATGAGTCCGGGGTCCAGCACCGATAGTTACCCAGCGTTTGCTCATATAGGGTTGAGAGAAAAACCCCGGAAAAAACCTCAAATAGGTAACTTTCCCCGACCGGGATTCGAACCCGGGGTACCTGGTTAGACACGCTAACCGTTACTCCACAGGTGTGGACAATTTTCATGTATGCTTATTTAAAATGTATGTAATATAATACGATAATCAATCTCAGAGGTACAGCATGAAAATGTGATATGATATATACAACCCCACTATAACCATACTATAAGGGAACATATCATCTACACCGGGGACAGAACAACTAGAGGCTTCAGTGACGTCACTACAGAAGAGCTCACACTCAGCAGAATTGTTCGTTGCACTACAAACTGAAAACGTTGACCACTTACTTTCACTGATCCAGCTGCTCTCTCACAGTACAGTAACTTCCGTTCAGAAAATGTTTTGCAGATGAATGGTACCGTACCTGCTAGTGCGGGAGGAGGGGGTGGTCGGACCGACGGTCTGCAAGCTTCTTGATGTTCTGTCCCCGGTGTAAAGTCGATCCAAGCGTGGTGGGAATATAATGGTGTAGCAGACGGTTGACTCAAACTCGTTTTCTACTGCGCATGTCGTCACTTGGGAAGCAGCAGCGGCGCGCTAATTTGCACCGCAGTGCTCGAGGAACAAAACAAACAGCTGTTGTGTGTACGTGCACGGTGTTAATTCTTTGTTTATATATATAATATTGAATGTTATTCTTGTATCAGTAATGCTATTAATGTGACACATGCTATTAGTATGCCTGGATATGCAGTATCTGGTTTTTTGATTTACAATCGAAAAACAAAAGGAACTGACGTAAAATAAAGGGTGCGTCAGAAAGAACGGATGGATTTCAAACTATCGATACGCAACGAGGAGAGAGATATAGTGAGGGGGACCACGACTGTTGGGTCAGCCATAGAATGCAGTTTCAGTTGAGAATATGGTGTTGGTCTGGTGTACAACGTGCTTTCATCGTAGAGACATTTTTGAAAAATGAAGAGTCTGTGAACGCCACTCAGGACTCATTTCGACATCGGATGTCACGCTAGGATTCCAACTTGGAATACAATTTTGCGGTGGGTGGCTTCATTTCGTATCACAGGTTCAACATTAAAGAAGAAATCACCTGGACGAAATTCTATTGCACTGAGATTGTCCGAGGCTACGGTAAGATCTCGCGCCCTGCGACTTCTTTCTTTGGGACCATTTGAAGGCGTAAGTTTGTAAACATCGATCACATACACTGGACGAACTGAAGACAGCGATTCGTGAAGAAATCGTGGCAATTGCACCAGCTATGACTGTGAAAGTGATGGCGAACATTAGAAAACTCCTCGATGCCTGTATTGAAAGCCAAGGACATCATATGGATAATGTTGTTTTACATAAATAAACTGCATATATTGGTGAATATGTTGCTAACAATAAATTTTTGATTTGATGAATCTTTACAATTTTCTTGCCATGTGAAATCCATCCGTTCTTTCTGACGCACCCTGTATTATAGGTTTCCGAAGAATGAAGACTTGGCAAGACAATGGTTGCAGGCTTGTAGAAGGGAGGATGAAGTCAATTTACAGTACGATGAGTTTTCTCGCATGTTACTAAATTTTATTTGCTTCGCAACTCATTTGCAAAATATATTTTCATGTTAAACTTATTGTTTGACTTATTCCATAGATTTCTTTGAGCGAAAAGAAAAGGGCGTAAAAATCTTAAGATTTAATGTTGTTTCAGCTCGAATATGTTGACTTCATTTTGAGGAGTCAAGTTACGAAGTACCTTTAAAGCAGAAACTCCTAAATTATGAACCAAAAAGCAGTCGTAATCTGAAAGTAGACGCTGTACCCACAAAAGCTCTGGCGCAGTCTTGCTTGAAACGAAAATCAACAGATAATCTGAGATTGGACAGATGTGAAAAACGGAGAAGGAGAAAAGAAATTCATGACATCATTGCTAATAGTTCATGTCCTCTTCAGGCCACTTCCAAAACCAATTCAGACGAACATGTATCAGAGGATAGTGCATTAGACCTAAATAACGAAACGTGAGTAATTACAGCATTATAATAAGTATTAACTAGTATGTTCCTGTGTATCATATTGTTAAAATGTTTCACATATGAGTCGCTCCGCAGAAGGGAATAATTTTCTCATAGTTCTTCAAAACTTTCTAAGCTAAAAGGACTTAATTACATGTCTCATAAAATGTTAAAGCTGTGTTATCTTTTAACAACTTCCAGACAGAAAAGGCTTCAGTAAACGGAAGGATTCAATTGTCTCGAATGTCAATAGAGGAGCAAAAAAGGCGTCAATCAATGGGCACAAAATAATTATTTTCTCGCTTAACCCTAGCATTATCACGGTTGGGAAAAAATTGCCCACCCTTTTTATTTTCTAATTTTTTTTTAATTAATGAAATCTGGCAGCTTTTACCTTTACTCTATTTGTCTCTAACATGATAAAGTATGCACACATGTGTTCTGTTTCAGATTTCAAATATAGCAGACTAATAATTTGAAGTATTTGTTAGTGGACAGATTTTACCCATCCTTGGCATTTCATATGACCTACACTTTTAAACATTCTCTAGTTTGAATTCTGTGATTTTTGTCCATTGTTGTAACTGTTTGTAATGCCGTTAAAGTCGTTTACTGTTTCAATTCTCCACTTTACCATTTACTTGCAGTGTAGAAACTTGAGTTGGTAAATTTGTTCTTTCTTTATTGGTGTTTATTCAAATCTAGTTGTATTCAGGGATACAGAACATAGACATGAGTTGTTTTGTCGATAATAGCAGCCTTAATGTTTTGGGTAAAAGTGACATTATAGTACCATTGGAAATTGATTTACCGGCGGAGTTGAAGAAAGAAAGTGGTAGTGAGGAAGATAATACAGAAGTGGTTGGTGAGGGTGAATCAAGGTCTATTTCAAGTACTAGCTGCTAACAAGAAAGCCGTTCACATTACGAAAATTAATGTCAGATGTGGAAATTGTGGACTTAATTTGTGTAAAAAATATTCAGATATTAAAATTGTGTGCAGGAGCATTTTACTAAAAGAAATATGCAGAATCACTGGAATGAAAAACTGATGTGTTTTTTTTAAGTAATGTAAAAATGTTGACGATGAAACTTTATTGAACGTATTTGAGGAGCTCGGAATCAAAACGCGTTAAGTCCACATTTTATCGAAAATGCGTTTTTTTCTTTCGAATTTGCCTTCTTTTAGGGACACTTCATCATGCTACACTTGACATTTGTTGCAATTCACATTTTCAGCCTCTTTAAAGCCAGCCTGAAATCGAAGGTCTGATTCAGAACGTATTCTGCCCATCACCCTGAATGGATCAAATCGAGTTGTGTCCATGAACTTAAGATATCTTCTAACGAAAGCAGTACACCAGAATTAACGTAATTAATTCGACAACTGCATTTAACAAATGTTCATTATTGACTCTTTTCTAAAGTTTGCTTGTTGCTATCTTTAAGTTCATGCAGTAAGATTTAAAAGGACGGGCTTCTTGCCTGGAATCTCTATTTAAATCTCCACGCGCAGACAGTGAATTGGTGGTGTGCGGTAAGTGGCATTTAAAGGCAGGTGGAAGTCGTTTGCAATAAACATGGGTCTTTTACTACAAATTGTGATATTATACTCATAATTTGGTAACAGTTTGAACAGTATGTTAAGTTTCGAAAGACTCCAGTACAAAACATTTCTTGTGAGATTTACAAACTTTGCAGGTTCTCGCTGGCTTCTTTTTCTGTGGGTGGTAGGTATATGTCGGGAGGGGGGGAATAAGCCCAACAGTTTGCTTGTAATATTGTCGTCGTAACCCTCTATAAAATGCGTGCTTCCAGGTCAAGTTGAAGATTTGTATAGATCCTTTCCTTCCTGGGTTTGCTTCCCTTCACGGTCTTACATGCAATTACGTAGACATTGAAAAGCTGAAAAGTATCATAAACATTATATTGAAGAAACGTTTCTGTAGTTTTTTTTACGTATTTTCCCATAATGGAGAAGGGATATAAGACTTCATTCTGACGCTGACCTGACAGTCAACCCACAACATAACGTTATTGTACTCTATTACGCCCTTCAGTTTCACCACTGCTTATTCCCCTTCATTGTTACCCTTTTTTCCTTTATGCTCACCATGTGAATGTTGTGCTTTGTAGACAGACCTTTTCTGTCATGTCACTTTACTGCCAATAACTCTTACAAGACCTCGATTCTGATTCCCTTTCTTAAACTTTGTTCATTCCACTTGGAATGCAGGACAGAACTTCAATGCACTTTTATTCAAACAGTTAGAATTCTGGAAAACTTCTTTATTGGGTTATTTTACGACGCTGTATCAACATCTAGGTTATTTAGCGTCTGAATGATATGAAGGTGATATTGCCGGTGAAATGAGTCCGGGGTCCAGCACCGAAAGTTACCCAGCATTTGCTCGTATTGGGTTGAGGGAAAACCCCGGAAAAAACCTCAACCAGGTAACTTGCCCCGACCGGGATTCGAACCCGGGCCACCTGGTTTCGCAACCAGACGCGCTGACCGTTACACCACAGGTGTGGACTTCTGGAAAACCTTTCGCGTATATTTATAGGAAAATAACTCCTCTTCTTCACGAAAGATCGTTTTACAGCATATAACAACCCTCTAAATAGACAGCTTGAAAAAAACTGCATTTGACAGCTTGAATGAAAACTGTCAATAAAAGTCGCAGGGTCACAAAGACGTCATGTCTAGACGGCTATGCTTTGGGAGGGCATCACAAGACGTTAGTAGGGAAGGGATTAGTTAATACAGCTTCTTGGTATTCATAATCAATTAACCTACCCCACTTCCAAAACCTTACGGAGCTGAGCTTAGCTAAGCTAGCAAGCTGCGAGAGACTCTGCAATGCTTCCCGCGTGACGTCATCACGTAGTAGGAGAACGGGCGAGGCTGCGCACTGCTTCACCATTATACTCCCACCACGGATCCAAGTTATTGTGTTACTGGCTGGGCTAAGGGAGGGCCATCATAAAAGATTCACGCATTTTTGCAAGTAGTATGGTCTAGGACAAACTCTTGTTACTGAAGTATTTCTGTCTGCAGTAAAGAACTATAACAATTCTAAGAAACCATTGGTACACTTGAAAATACTGATCTCTTTTCTATGGCGTCCTGCTAATTCTAAGTTGGGTCCTGCAACTAGTGCTGAATAGACGACTGCGGTCACCTGATAACGTGATGTATACTCGTACTAGGAAGATTTTATGTTTCTTCTGGAATTAGTGATGATTTCTTTAATCGTTTTCAGTTATTTACAATTGCATTATTTATTTTTCTTTCCCTCTCCATTGTTTTCTCTTTTTTAATTGTTTACCTACCATTTATTTAAAAAAAAAAAACAATTTTATGGTAAGCTTTGTCCTTTACGAAATCTTCACTTGGAGGAAGCTGAATAAATAAAGCGTAATATTCAAAATAAAAAATAACTAGAAAATGAGAACTGCATACCCAAGACGAAAAGCCACGAGTCGCTACCGGTACTGGTGTCAATTGCGGCAGATTTCAAGGCCGTAAAATGTTTAGTAAGTGCTTGGATGTAATATTATGTTCAATTAAATTTATATATATATATATATATATATATATATATATATTGTGGAAATGACATCTGTAAGTTTCAAGCACAGTAACAAATTAATGACACAGAAAAAAGGAATATTAGAACAAAATAAAATACTGTATAATTGACTTTAAAATATTCTATCAAATGTATTTAGTACAAAAGTTAAAACTATTATGTAAATCTTAAGTAAATAGTTCTGGAAAATATTTTAGAAGAAAAATTATGGTATATAATTTTATTACTATCAACACCACAAATAATATTGTTGGTGGTGATAATAATAATAATAATAATAATAATAATAATAATAATAATAATAATAATAATAATAATTTTTATAATAATAATATTAATAATAATAATAATTTTTATAATAATAATTTTATAATAATAAAGACAGTAGCCATCTACGTTCATGGCTCACGTGACGGAACATTTGTGATGATTTTAATGATATTTACTCTCTTCTTTCTAACAGACATATTGCGTCCACTGAACAGTGTTTGTCTCTGGTGATTTACTGACCCGCGTTGTCTCACCGGTGGTCCTGTGTCGTGAAGGACCGTAACACAATAGTGGAAAATTAGAAATGAACACCTCTAAAGAAGTGGCGTAGAAACACATTATTCTCATGAGGCACTGATAGAAGTAAATACAATGATTAAAAGTGTTGTGCTGTGGAAGGAGTAGGAACTAAGCATGAAAATTCTGAGCCCGTAACAACTGTAGTTGACTTAGTAAAAGAGTAATCTGTTTCGAGTATCGTACCGTGTGTAGCAAACATTGTAGACATGCCAGAACTGTGCAGTAGCAGTAGCAGTAGCAGTAGAAGTAGTAGTAGTAGTAGTAGTAGTAGTAGTAGTAGTAGTAGTAGTAGTAGTAGTAAGCCTAGTAGTAATAATAGATTTATTTCTACTGGCAGAGTTAAGCCATAAAGCCTTCTCTTTCACTCAACCAGTAATAGAACAATAGAAATACAATAGCAGAAATATAGGAACAATATAGAATAATAATAATAATAATAATAATAATAATAATAATAATAATAATAATAATAATAATAATAATAATAATAATAATAATAAATGAAAACAAGTTTAGTTACATGTAATTCTAAAAATCAAACAAATTATAATAATGTCAATTGAATTGTTAAAATAATAAAGGAAACACTGGTCGACAAAATTTAACTTTTTTTAATCGCCAGAGATCAAATTATACTTTTCTAGACCAATTTTTCATGCAGATTACGGATACACCTTCCGTTTCTTCGTATCACGTATAGACTTATGCAGATTACGGATACACCTTCCGTTTCTTCGTGTCACGTATAGATTTATAATTACACACAATACTTTAAATTTATGGAAATAGATTTATAATTACACACAATACTTTAAATTTATGGAAATACACAAACATTTAAATGTTATCAATACAACAATACACTTATGTAACGATAAAATGATCAGATTTCTATATTATTCATTATTATGACACTTATAGTGATAATTAAAAACAGGATTATAGATTTATAGAGAACTGGAAGCTAGAAATGCTTAGTAGATGATTGTCTTTTATGTTGTTTTTCTGTGTCATCGCGATACAGCATCCAACAATAATCTGACATCATGGATTCATTCCAGAAACCCTGGTAACGTTTCTCCATCGATTTGATGTCTTGGTGAAACCTTTCACCCATCTCGTCACTAACATCACCAAGGTTGGTTGGAAAAAAATCCAAATGAGAATGAAGGAAATGAAGTTTTAGGGACGTAGTAGTAGTAGTAGTAGTAGTAGTAGTAGTAGTAGTAGTAGTAGTAGCAGTAGTAGTAGTAGTAGTAGTAGTAGTAGTAGTAGTAGTAGTAGTAGTAGTAGTAGTAGGTTTATTTTGCCTGGCAGAGTTAAGGCCATGAGGCCTTCTCTTCCACTCAACCAGGTTTCAATAATATACATGAGATACAAAATTTGATTACAAAACAACACAAAAGAAAATACATTAGAAATTACATAAAATATAGTAGGAAATTACAATAGACAAGATCAGTTACATAATATAAAATTACAGATAGTCAAGATCAGTTACATAATATATAAAATAAAGTAGAAAATTACACATAATCAAAATCAGTTACATAACATAAGGGGAATACACACACACACACGATTTATAAGACATAAAATGCCCGAGACAAATTGGACGATTAATTTACTTGAGATATATTATTCAGTTAATATACTAATTGGAGAATACATATGGGTGACAAGACATAAAATATTGATTAGCAAAGTCCTACTAAATGGCATACAAACACAAATGATTAAGTAATATATGAAGATAATAAAAAAGAACAGAGAAAAAAAAAGAAGAGAGAGGAGAAAAAATAACTTGGTCATTTAAGACTATTTAGAAACTTCCGCAAGAGTCTAGTTCTGTTCATTAAAGACATTTCTAAGTAGGGTGTACTTAAAAGATTTTAGACTCCGACTGCTCCTGATTTCCTGTGACAAGGAATTCCAGGAACGGGCTGTGTGTATTGTGAAGGAAGCAGAGTAGAGAGATGTTTGATGGAATGGAATTGATAGAACATGGTTATGCTGTGAACGTGTATCACGGTTGTGGTGGGATGCTAAAAGTGTGAAGCGAGGAACTACGTAAATAGGCGTGGAATTATTTAAAATCTGATACAGCAAACAGAGTGAATGAACTGAACGTCTCCCCCGTAAATGAAGCCAAGATAATTGAAAGAAATACTCGGAGACATGATCATAGCGACGGCTGTTAAAAATGAAACGAACACAAGCATTATGAACACGCTGAAGCCTCAATGACAATTCAACACTAAGATCACTATACAAAACGTCGCAATAGTCAAAGTAAGGCATCACCAGGGTCTGTATCAAGATCTGTTTCAGTTTAGAAGGAAAGAAATTTTTCAGTCTATTCAGAGAATGCAAGATTGAGAAAGTTTTCTTACAGACATATTTGACCTGTGCATTCCAGCTGAGATTCGAGTCGAAATGGAAACCTAAGTTTTTAACCGTAGTACTGAATGGTATTATAGTATTATTTAAAGTCACTGGCAAAAGTGTGTTAATGTTGATGGAAGATAGTAATCTTTGATGTCCTAGTAGAATTATTTGCGTTTTCCCGGGATTAAGGTTCAGCCCGCATTTTCTAGCCCAGCTGCTAATTAACGTAATATCATGATTTAATTTTGATAGGCTATCATTAAGTGAGTTTGTTCGTGAATGTATATATATCTGAAGATCATCTGCATAGAGATGATCCTGACAATGTTAAAGGGCAGTAGAGATGTCGTTAATGTAAATAGCAAAAAATAGAGGTCCCAGTACAGGTCCTTGAGGGATTCCTGCCTTCATGTCTCGCCATGAAGAAAACCGATTATCGTGAGACACACATTGATGGCATCGCGAAGGTAAGACTCCATCCACATGATTGCCGTGTCTGACAAATGCAACATTTTCAGCTTTGCAATAAGAATATCAATGTCGATAGTTTCAAATGCTCGAGAAAAGTCCAGTAGTGATAGTACGGTCACTTCGCGACTGTCCACAGCTTCACGAGCATCTTCAGTGATCTTAAGTAGGGCATTAGAGGTGCTATGATTTGGTCTTGAAGCAGTAATTAGGAGAGGGAGAGACCGATTTATTAGCGAAATGATATCTCCATATTTTTGTTACATGTATTCGCGGGGATGTTCTGGCGACTTCGTTAGAATTAGCTTCCCCACACAGGTGTTTCGTCACTTGTCAGCATCGGACAGATTTACAGCCACCTTGTGCGGTATTGTATATAGAGACTCGCTGAAGCATAAAAGCCAAAGTTGGACTAGACCCGTGGGAAAGTAATTGCAAGCTTGGGTTCTTCAAAGAACGGGTTCTCCAAAATCGACAAACTAATTTGATATTGTGGGAAGTCCAAAAGTTTAAATTTAGAGATGACGTATTTCGCGCCCAATAAGAAGAGATCTTGGTCCAGCTTATGAGGTCACTTTGGACCAATAGGGAATAGATTTTAGGCCGGTTAAGTGACGTAGTTGTTAGCCAATAGGATAGTTAGTTTTAGCGTAGGATAGGTTTTTATAAATAAGGGTGACGGGGCGCGGAGAAGAGAGCACGACTATTCGGCTTCGTGTCGACACAATCACAACATCTCATCGTGTCGGCGGCCCTACATACAGGGCACAATCACTACTCCTTTTCGTGTCGACGGCCCTACATACAGGGCAGAATAACTACTTCGTTTCGTGCCGACAGGATAACTACTTTTCTTCGTGTAGACGGCGCGACATCTTTTTTTTTCCGTGTCGGCGGCCCAACTTAATAGTCTTTCTTCCGGCGAAGACTCGATAGATAGAACTTTGTCATCGGCGAGACCACTCGACAACGTTTAGGAGCTTCGATCATAGTGTACTGGGCAGAGTATTGAATTTACAGTATCGGTTAGGTCTTATTCAGAATGGCCATAGAGTCGATACAGAAGTGCAACCAACGATTGAATTATAAGTCAGCCAGAAATACATACTCTAGGGTCTACCAAGTGAATACGACAATAAACTTATAGTTTGGAGTTTACACTGCCTTTTATATAAGTAGCCGGCTTGGTCTTATTCCCGGCATCATCCTACACCACAACCGTACCTCGGCTACCCTGAGTGAATCTCACGCAACAACGAGACGCACCCACCCTCAAATGGCGCCCAGCGTGGGACTTCAATAACGACCACATCACCCTCAAATGGCGCCCAACGTGGGGCCCGAAGGAAGACAGCTGTTCCAGTGACCGGACCCGGGTGCGAACACAGCACCAAACAACGCGGAGGACCGGACGGAGCAGTTCAGCCCTGCATAGCCGAGGAACGACGCTGGAAGGCGGGAATAGAACCAGGCCATCGCGACAACACGGAGACCACCAGAGAAGGCAACTCGGAGAGGCGGTGGCAAGTATGAAGGGAAGATGTATAAATGTGTATATATGTATATGATATTTTGGGGGAATAATTATAAAGTGCATATGTTTCAATTTCTGGTGTGATATTTTGGGTATATATATATATATATATATATATATATATATATATATATATATATATATATATATATATATATTGTGTGTGTGATATTTTGGGGGAAAGAGTGAAATAAGCGTATTGCGTAATTTGGTGGAAGTGAGTAGAATGCAAATACAGGCCTAGTTAGACTATTATTGGGAAAGCAAGCGTCGGATAGATGACAGAGTAGCATATAGATGATACTACGTAGCCATAGGAGTAAGGTAGTTAGGAAAATACGAGAAAGACGAGGAAATAGAAACAAGGGAACCATGGAGCAAAGGAAGGACGAGGAAATTATGGAAATTAGGGAGGAGGTCGAGAATAACGCAGGACAAGAAATAGAGGGAGAGCGAACGATGGAAAAGCAACAGAGTAGAGACAGTGGCAAAGGGGAAATGACGCTAGAACAGTTATGGGAGCAGATGAGACAATTCATGGAAAATAAATTAGACAACAACTCAAGAGAAAGTAGAGAACAAATAAAACAAATGGAAACTAAATTAGAGAATAACTCAAGGGAAAGTAGAGAGCAGATTCTGAGGGAAAGTAAAGAACAAGTAAAACAAATGGAAACTAAATTAGAAAATAACTCAAGGGAAAGTAGAGAGCAGATTCTGAGGGAAAGTAGAGAACAAATAAAACAAATGGAAAATAGATTGGGGGAAAGTTCGAGAGAGATTAGAGATCATATTGCAAAATTAGCGGAAAGAGGAAACAAGATGGAGGACAAAATAGAGAAGCTAGAGGGGAAACTAACCGAGAACGGGATCGGAATGGAGAACCAATTGAAGATAGCTATGGATAGGATGTCAGAAAGTATGAAGGATTTAGAAGTTAGAGTTAGCGATAGCGCTACGAGAGAGAATAGCGATCTAAAATCAGCTGTTGAGGAAGCGAAGGAAGGTTCGAGAAATTCAGATTTCGGTGGAAGAGAAAATAGGTGAGATGGATCAGGAAGTGGACAGTCTCAAGCGAGCCATAAAGAATAAAGAAAGGGCGGATAACGAATGTTTGGAAGAATTAAGAAGTAAATTAAACTCAATAAACGACGTACTAAATGGGGGTAGTCCCGCAAATTTAAGCGGACATAGCAGCTCGGACCGTGCAGTTCCTAGACAAGAGGGCACAAGTGAGAGCCCGGCATCAGGTAGCAACATATATGTAAGACATGTTAACAATAGTGTTGGTGAGGAATGTCAGACCTCACGTGATGATGTGCGTAGTGAGTTAATAAATGTAAACGACAAGGCATATTTAGGCCGTCCCCAGTACCCCACTCACATTTTGAATGAGATTGGTTACCCTATTTTTGATGAGGTTGAATTTTCAAACCCACATAACTACATAAGTGAGCTGGAAACGTACTTTAGAGTAAGAGGGGTGCCGGATGACTTAAAAATGACTGTCGTACGAAAGAGCCTAAAGAGCCGACCACTCAACTGGGCGCTAGTGGACCTAGGGGATAATGTCACTTATGAGGAATTCAGAGAAAAATTCTCGGAGAGATACTGGGGACAAAGACAACAACAAAGAATTAGGAAGGAAATTAATCAGAGCAGGTTTGACGCGGGAAGAGGCGTCTCCATGATAGATTATTATCTTGAACTTGTTAAGAAAGGGAAAAGTCTCAATCCGCCTATACCAGATTCAGAGCTGATCCAAACTGTGATTTCGCAGTATCCAGAGAACATCAGATATAATCTGATCGTAGCAGGGCCCCGAGACTTCGGGGAAACAATAGATCTATTGACTGCGCTGGACGGTTCGGACGTCACGCACTATGAATGTAATGGACAGGCAGATTACGAACATGGTAAAGGAAAGGGTTCAAGCCCCACCGACCAGAAAGCGGGGAAGGGGGCAAGTACGGCCTTTTTACCCCCAAGGACAGGAGCCCAAAAGCAGAGTAGCTGGGGTGGTGACAGGAGCCCCAACAATGTATATAGTCGATACCATAATGGTCAGAACAGAGGGAATAGTCCCAACAGGGAGAGAAGGAGTGACCCGCCCTTTGGGGGTCCTTACAATAATATTAGGAATAACCAGAGCGGTTATAACAGGGTGAGAAACGATAGAGGAGGTGTTGGTCCCGTGCGTAGGGTTAACTACATACGATGATACATGGGAAGGCAAGAGAACGGAAATAGTAGGCTTAGAACCCAACCACATTGGCTTCGAAACATAAATTACAGACAGGGATTCTGGCAGCCTAATTTTAGCAGGGGACCGCAAAATCGAGGTGATTGGAGGAGACAAGAGCAGGAGAGAGGTAGGCGAGACGTCCTACAAGAAATGGCCTCACAAGGGTGCAATAGGCCCCCTACACAGTGTAACGTGGGACAAAGTAGGAATAGAGACATGAACGGACGTCAGCAAAGTCCGGTCAGGATGAATATGGGCCGGGTGCCTATAAATTGTAGAAATAGAGACGAGGTAGCGGTGGAACCGACTGCATCACACTCGGGAAACTGCTAGACAGAAGTCTCAAGGGTTCGGAGATTTCTGTAGCTAAGTGCAGTAAGCCATTATCAAAAGAATCCACTAACGCGGTAAGAGTAAAGAGACAGAGCGAGATTACTAACCCAGAGTTAGAAAATAATGGGACTTATGTATTGCCTTATATAGATGCTAAAATATTTGGGATAAAGTGTTGTGTGTTGTTGGACTCGGGCTCCAGAAATAACGTATACAGCTTGGAATTTTTTCAAAAGGTTAGGGATTCAGGAATAAAACTGCAAACGTTACCCATATGTTCACTGTACTGTGCGGGCGCCCTAAGCAAGAAGAAGGAAAAGGTAAAATATCAAGTGTGATTCCAGTTAGAGTGCGGAGACGTGAAATTAAATGCTATTTTTCTTGTGATACAAAGGTTGACTACCGACATCATTATTGGAGTAGAAAGCTTCTATGAATGGCACGCGCTATTAGATTTCAGGGAAAACAGACTAGGGGTTACGGCAGGTAACGGCAGTGTAGGCCATGTCCCATTCAGTAGGAATAACGCTCGATCGGAGCTAGACGAAAGAACCGCGGGAGAGATAGAATTACAGGAAGAGTTATTTTTCGTAGAGCATCTCAAAATTTGTAAGAATGTAATTATAGAGGTTAATCCGTGGGAAGGTAACGAGGTAACTAGGGGAGTGTGTCAAGTAGACTGCGGAGAATGCGAGTTGTGTATCGGCGAATTAGTCCAGGCGAGACAAATAGGACGTAATCTCATTAGCGGTAGGGCCAGATATTGTAATGAGATTTCGCCGGGCGATCTTAGGCAGGTAGTCGCGTCTAACAATAGGAGGATAGATACTTTCGAAATAGTGAGAGATAAAGTTAACCAGGCACACGGCCTGAGTGAGAGTGAAAGAAAACGCTTAATGGATGTTGTAGGAAGCCATTTAAATGTCTTTTCAGACGCGCCGGGTCTGTGTAGAGTGTATACACACAAAATTAAGGTGGTCGGAATGGAGGAATTTCGGCATAAATGTAGACCCATCCCCCTATCTTGAAGGGATCAGGCAGACGAAGTCATAAATGATATGTTAAAAGATGGAGTTATAGAAGTATCAGACTCGCCTTACGTAAATGCATTGTGCTGAGTTAGGAAGCCCAATGGAAGCTTAAGAGTAACGATCGATGCCCGACACGTTAACTCGTTTTCAGTTAAAGATAATTTCAGGACGGAGTCAGTGGACACTTTGTTAGGCCGTATCAGTGATTGTTCTATATTCACTAGTTTGGACTTGACCAGTTCGTATTGGCAGATTCCGCTGGACGAGTCCTCGAGAAAATTCACAGCGTTCTTACATAACGGGAAAGTTTATCAGTATACCCGATGCCCATTCGACATCGCGAGTTCTGGATCTGCGCTACTAAGGGCACTTGATATAATTTTGGTGATTCGACGAGAGGTTTTCTGGCACAGTACATTGACGATTTTCTTATATATGGCAATAATGTTGATAGGCATATTAGAGATATTGATTTTGTACTCACTAAATTGAGAGAGGCTGGTATGACAGTCAAGCTGGGGAAAACAGCATTTTTTTAAAGTTGAGACAGTTTTCCTGGGTTACGTAATTTCGTCTGACGGAATTAGACCGGACCAAGAGAGAATTCAGAGCATTTCGAGGATCCCGCCGCCGCGGAACCGGAAACAGGTTCGTAGATATCTAGGTATCCTACAATACCAGAATCGGTTTCTCGTCAATTATGCTAAGCATGTAGCCCCACTCAGAGCATTGTTGAAGAAGGATACACCCTTTAGGTGGGGGTCGGCAGAGCAGGAAGCATTCGATCGAACGAAACTGCTTTTCGCTGACTCAATTCTGTTGGAAAGG
Source organism: Periplaneta americana (assembly GCF_040183065.1). Lineage (NCBI taxonomy): Eukaryota > Metazoa > Arthropoda > Insecta > Blattodea > Blattidae > Periplaneta > Periplaneta americana. The sequence goes on along the minus strand of NC_091118.1, from coordinate 92,040,696 downwards.
CCTAAGGACAGCCTACCTTTTCAGATTTATACTGATGCGTCTTCATATGGATATGGAGCAATTTTATGTCAGACCTATGAAGATAATAAGCGACATGTGATTGCCACAGCGTCTAGGGGACTGTCGCGTACCGAAAGCAATGCATCAATCACGGAACTAGAGATTTCTGCTGTGTACTTCGCACTACAGAAGTTCCGACAGTATATCTTTAATAGGCGGATCATCATATTTACTGACCATGTAAGCCTAGCGTTTCTGAGTAGATGCAAATTGACGAACTCTAGAATATCTAGATATGTGCACGAAATTTTGGCTCATGATGTGACGATTAGACATATTCCGGGGGCAGACAATATCTTTGGTGATTGTCTCTCTCGTTTGAATTCCAAATCGGGGCTACCGGAAACTATCACCGCCCCCGCGTACGAAATTGCCGTAATGAAAATTGAGTCCTCGAGGAATGGAGCTCTGACGGGAAAATTTCGGAGAATTGCAGATTTGCAGCAGGAGGATTCCACGATAAGGGCCTTAATGGACAAAGCTAGAGAAATCTCACAGGTGAAAGATGAAGTGTATGGATTGCGCTCTGGTATCTTGTATAAATTGCATGGTAGGGATAACCAGAAGTGGAAGATATACATACCTGCGAGTATGGAGAATGAACTTATAAATAACTTTCACCTTTCTATGTGTCACTCTGGGAGTGATAGGATTATTTTAACTATGTCAGAATCATTTTATATTAAGCAACTGTCTAAGAAGGTTAGAAGGGTAATATCTCGTTGCGAGGTCTGCCAGAGGGCGAAACCTCTAAATGTAAAGTATGACAATGTACCACAGGTCATTATCAGGGGTAAAAAGAATGAACTTGTAGCAGTGGACGAACACGGTCCAATGCCCACATCGTCCTTCGGACACAGGTACATATTTGTTACGTACGATGTATTCACAAAATTTGTAAAGATTTACCCTTTAAGAAATATCTCTAGCAAGTTGTGTGCTGATAAGCTCGTTAGAGACTACATACCGACTTACGGCCCGGTAACAGCGGTGCTCAGTGACAATGTGTCGGTACATAAATCGAAAGTGTTTTGCAAAAGGCTGGAAGATGCGGGCGTGAAGCTATACAATTCCTCCGCATACTTTCCCAGCGTTAATCCCTGCGAAAGAGCGCTTAGGGATATATCATTGTACCTCCGTATTCTGTGTCACCGAAATCATAAGGACTGGTTTAGGCAATGTGAGGTGATAGAGAGAGTCATGAACCACTCTATCAATCCAACGACCGGAATAGCTCCGATCAAACTGATGTTAGGGATCGATCCTGATCCCATGATAAAGAGTTTGCCGCAGGCAATACAGGAGGGTGAGCCTCCTAGTGAGGAACTACTGTGTAAACTAGCTTTTGACCGAATCAGGAAAAAGGCTGAGTATAGACTCGGTAAAGTCGAAAGATATCGTCACAAATGGGAGCCCTCACCCGGCGATTTGGTATTGCTCAGGGACGTGAAGTTATCTTCCGCCCTTAGAGGACGTTACTCACGCATGGAGCTACTGTACAAAGAGCCCTACGAAATTAAAAGTAAATATGGAGACCATACTTTCGAATTGGTAGAAAGGGGAAAAAGTAAACCTGTTGAAAAGGTACCACAAGCAACTCTTGCGGCCTTTCAAACAGGAGAGACAAGGAGGCAGGAATGAGAAAGAGTAAGGATAGTTAGTCTCACGCGTACAGGCAGGTGAGCCTGTACAGGGCGGCTGGTTCAACCAAGCACGCAGAGTGTGTAATAGATTAATGAATAAACAAATTTAAATACGTGAATGAATGGGACTGCACATATGTAAATGTGGATATAAATTGTACATTGTTGTGCTTATTGTGTGAGAGTTGTGTACATAGAAAGGCTTGTGAAGATATATGTAATATTTATTGTAATTGTTTGTAGTGACATTATAATCAGATTGTATTATAAATAATGTATCACCGGCTGACCGCGAATGGGAACTATGACGCTAGTTATAGCCAGAAAGCGGGGACATCTCATAACATTGGAAACCCTTTCGGGAATTTCCAATGGTTATGTAGATGGGCATTTGAAGCAGTAATTAGGAGAGGGAGAGACCGATTTATTAGCGAAATGATATCTCCATAGTTTTGTTACATGTATTCGCGGGGATGTTCTGGCGACTTCGTTAGAATTAGCTTCCCCACACAGGTGTTTCGTCACTTGTCAGCATCGGACAGATTTACAGCCACCTTGTGCGGTATTGTATATAGAGACTCGCTGAAGCGTAAAAGCCAAAGTTGGACTAGACCCGTGGGAAAGTAATTGCAAGCTTGGGTTTTCCAAAGAACGGGGTTCTCCAAAATCGACAAACTAATTTGATGTTGTGGGAAGTCCAAAAGTTTAAATTTAGAGATGACGTATTTCGCGCCCAATAAGAAGAGATCTTGGTCCAGCTTATGAGGTCACTTTGGACCAATAGGGAATAGATTTTAGGCCGGTTAAGTGACGTAGTTGTTAGCCAATAGGATAGTTAGTTTTAGCGTAGGATAGGTTTTTATAAATAAGGGTGACGGGGCGCGGAGAAGAGAGCACGACTATTCGGCTTCGTGTCGACACAATCACAACATCTCATCGTGTCGGCGGCCCTACATACAGGGCACAATCACTACTCCTTTTCGTGTCGACGGCCCTACATACAGGGCAGAATAACTACTTCGTTTCGTGCCGACAGGATAACTACTTTTCTTCGTGTAGACGGCGCGACATCTTTTTTTTTCCGTGTCGGCGGCCCAACTTAATAGTCTTTCTTCCGGCGAAGACTCGATAGATAGAACTTTGTCATCGGCGAGACCACTCGACAACGTTTAGGAGCTTCGATCATAGTGTACTGGGCAGAGTATTGAATTTACAGTATCGGTTAGGTCTTATTCAGAATGGCCATAGAGTCGATACAGAAGTGCAACCAACGATTGAATTATAAGTCAGCCGGAAATACATACTCTAGGGTCTACCAAGTGAATACGACAATAAACTTATAGTTTGGAGTTTACACTGCCTTTTATATAAGTAGCCGGCTTGGTCTTATTCCCGACATCATCCTACACCACAACCGTACCTCGGCTACCCTGAGTGAATCTCACGCAACAACGAGACGCACCCACCCTCAAATGGCGCCCAGCGTGGGACTTCAATAACGACCACATCACCCTCAGTCTGAAGCCGGACTGGAGTGGGTCAAGGAGATTATACGAGTCCAGGTAGTCTGTGAGTTGTCTGTGGACTATACATTCTAGTACTATAGATAATGTCGGAAGAATACTTATTGGTCTGTAGTCTCTAGGAGTGGTACGCTGAGTGACTTTAGGGAGGGGTCGAACAAGAGCATATTTCCATTGCACAGGATAGGAGGATGTGATAAAAGAAGCATTGAAGATATCTGTAAGAGTTGGAAGAATAATGTCGATTATTTTACTAAGCATTGTTGCGGTAATACCGTCGGTGCCTTGTGCTTTTTATTTTGATACGTTTTAAAGATTTAATTATGTCTGTAGGAGATACGTCACACAGAAAAATTTCTCACGTATGGGCGGAGGTCGGGATGTGAGTTCGTCTATAACTTGTTGTTTTGTGGCTCTGTCAGGACAAATGGGTGGTGACGAAGTATAATGGTCATTTAGTTCGTCGAGTGAAATGTTAATAGTCTCAGTCTGTGGTTTTTGTTTACCTAGGCCCATTGTTCGTAAGTTTTTCCATAAATTCTTTGCTGTGGTGCCAGGTTCGATAAGTCTGTGGCTATGCTGGATTTTGGCATTACGTATTATTTGCGTCGTTCTGTTTCTCAGGCTTTTGTAACACTGTCAGTTTTTAGCGGTTTTATGACGCTTATAAGTACGAAAAGCCGCATCTCTTCTCGCCATTAGTTCCCTTATTGTGTCGGTCATCCACGGGGCAGGAGGTCTGGATACTCGTCTAGTCTTTACGGGTGCGTGTTTGTCGTATAGTCGTAGTATCATATCATTGAAAGCCTCCATTTTCTCGTCAACAGTATGTAAGTTCCAAATATAATTCCAAGGCATTTCTAAAGCGTCAGCTATAAGTTTAGTTTCGTCAATGTTATTCATGTCCCTGTAAGATATTATCTTGGATATCCGTTTAGGACACTGAAGCGAGTAAACTACGTAAATTAAGTCATGAGCTGAGATACCGGGCACTGGTAGTTGTCCGTGTCTTAGGACTCTCTGGGGGTGAGTGGTCACAATTAGGTCAAGTAGCTTCTCAGTAGAAGCAGTGTGATGTGTTGGTAGGAGGGGTAGTATTGTCATGTTACAGGAATTAAACATTGATTTAAGCTTAATTGCATCTGCTAAATTAGTAGAGAGAAGGTTAGTGTTGAAATCACCGGCAACAATAACATGTTCATAGTGGGGAATTAAATCCAACAGTGCATTTTCAAGATCAACGAGATGGCCAATATTCGGTGGTTGGTATGTAACGCAGATGAGACATTTTTTAAAGTTGGAGGAAATTTCGACAAAGAGAAATTCTGGACGGGCTGAATACTGGGAGGGAGAGTGTAGAATGATTTTAGGTTGGAGATCACTTCTAATATAAGCTGCTACGCCACCTCCCCGCTTTCCTGTTCTGTCATTTCTAAGTAGCGTATAACCATCCAAATGGACGAGTGAAGAGGGGAGTGTTGGTTGAAGCCAGGACTCGGACACAAGTATGCAATGAAGGTCAAGCGGTGAGACGATGGAAAGAAATTCACTGTAGTGAGACAACAAGCTCTGTGCATTCACATGAGCGACTTTAAGCGTAATGGGAGAGGATGAGAATGACAGCTTTAACAGATCGGTGGTAGACGGCGGCGGGGGAGAGGGATGGTTGTCGGTAGAAGGGTCTATGGCAATTAGTGCTTGAGGATATATTGTGAAGGGGTTGTTGTCATGGCTATTGTCGAGGTCAGGAGCAGTCGGACAAGATTTGTGGCAAATTCCTAAGTCAATGTTGCCAACACAAAATATTAAACAGTAAAAATGCCATAAATTGTAACTTAAATTTATAATAGATATTGACTTAAAATATTAATTCTATCACTATATTAACTAAATAAAAGCTAGGGGTGATATATGCAAAACTTTTAAAAATATTGAGTACACTAATAGTAATGATTATCTAAAGAATATAGAGAAAATAGAGATAAAGTAAAAATAAAAACAGAACTAGACCTTGAGTGTCATATCGCCCGACTTCTATATGTTCTGGAGATCCTCCATGCGCACTATTCTTCTTTTTGTGCCTTGGTGGTTTACTATGATCACGCCGTCGCTTGTCCATACACTATTAAGTCCAAATCTTGTTACGGCTTCCGGTAGTATCGCGTGTCGCACCTTTGTTAGATCCTCGCAAACCGTAATTTTAGACCCCTTCAATTTTCGTTTGTTGCTGAAAATTTCCCACCTCTTGCGATAACTCACAAATTTGACGATAATAGGACGAGGTTTATCACCGTCTCGTCTACCAACACGATGGCTTCTGTCAATGTCCGACACATTTAGTTCGACATCTATTTTCTGCGCCACATCTATTGCTATTTTGTCGGTGTCTTCGTTTTCTTCTTCCACAACACCGAATATTCTAACACACTGTCTACGCTGGTATTGCTCGAGATTGTCAATCTTATTTTCTAGTTTACTAATCTTTTTGTCTTTCTCGAGTAAGGTTTTCTTTAACTCAGTAATCACTCACTATTTCTCTCGATGGTCGCTTTCAGCTCGGCCACAACGGAATCCCGTATAATGCTGGTGACCGCCTCCAGCCAGGCCGCGTCTTGCAGAGCCTCCTTCACGACGCGCTGCACCATTCCTTCGATTTCTACACTGCTATCGGACTTTTTCGGACCCATTGTATTTTCTAATATTAACTAACGTTAAACTTTGAGCACAGTATAACTTCTAGATCAGCTACGCAACAGTATCCACCTGCTTTGAGAAGTTTTGTCGGAAGCGATAAACTGGCTTCTATTCGCTATCTGCCATGACACTCCAACATACGGCAACCTATTTCTTTATATGCATCCAGTAATTCCTGAAATCCTTTTTTGTAGTCCGGAGAGTATGTGTTCCCTAAGAAGTTTATACACAGCCACTTGAAGCTTTTACTTCAATCTCATCCAAATTTTCTTTTTGATCCCGCAGTAGCTCTCTAATCTGTGGGCCCACTAAGACCCCTTCTCGTAGTTTAGCAGCTGACACACGACAAAATTTTTCACTCTGATACTGGAATCCTTTTGAAGTTCTCCTTCCAAGCGTCTTCACAAAGGTTTTCGTTAAGCCAAGCTTTATATGGAGAGGGGGAAGCAGTATTGTTTTGTTTGTCACCTAGAGGGATATGCTGGACATTTTCTTCACCTGGGTTGTAAGTGCTTCTAGATTTCCAGTCTCGTTTGGTGTAATGTTCACTTGTATTTCGGCTGTCCCATAGACAAAGGAAGCAGCAGAATTTTGTAAACTCCCCTTGCATACCCATCAACATGCCAATGACTTTCAGAGCTCCACATATATGCCACTGGTGTACATCGTACTGAATTGATTTGAGTACTATGTTCATATTTTCATAGGTTTCTTTTAAATGCACAGAGTGGGCAATGGGTGCAGAAGGTTTTAAATTGCCGTTGTGCAGAAGAACGGCCTTCAAACTTTGCTGGGAAGAGTCAATAAATAACCTCCAGTCTAATGCAACATATTGTTGTTTTAGTCCCTCAAAGAGTCCAGGCACATCGTTGCAGAAGACCATTGGACCATATAAAGAAAAAAACTTTTCTAAATATGTTGTCCGTTTTCTTTAGTGGCATATCCTGACGTCTTCTTCAACAAGATGTTTCTCTCTAAGCCTAGAAGCTAGAAGTTCCGCCTTATCTTTTGGTAGTGAAAGATCTCTAATGAGATCGTTTAGTTCATGTTGGGTAAATCGCTGTGGTTCGCAACTAGTAAACTCAGGAATGTATTCACGATCAGAAGCACATTCTAAATTTTCACTATCACTGCCTAAGTCACAGTCCACTTCCTGGAACA